>NW_007733866.1:98438-103314 GCF_000696425.1 Galeopterus variegatus
CAAAAAAAATTAAAAATAAAATAAAGTTTTTTGAGAGAATAAGAAGAGACCCAAACTCTAAAAAAAAATTAAAAAAAATAAAAAAATAAAAAAAATAAAAAAATAAATATGAAGAATCACTAGAGATTATTATAAACAACTGTACACCAACAAATATGAGAACCTTGAGGAAATGGATAACTTTCTGGACACATGTAAACTACCTAGACTGAACCAAGAAGAAACAGAGAATCTGAACTGACCAATAACAAGCAGTGAGATTGAAGCAGTTATCAGCAATCTTCCAACAAAGAAAAGCCAGGACTGGATGGCTTTACAGCTGAATTCTACCAAACCTTTAAAGAAGAATTAATACCCCTTCTCTTCAAACTTTCCCAAAAGAATTGAAACAGAAGGCATTCTCCCAAACTCATTCTATGAGGCCAGCATCACCCTGATACCAAAACCAGACAAAGATACAACAAAAAAAGAACATTACAAGCCAATATCCTTGATGAGCATAGATGCAAAAATCCTCAACAAAATATTAGCAATCAGAATACAGCAGCACACTAAAAAAATTATACACACTATGATCAAGTGGGATTCATCCCAGGGATGCAAGGATGGTTCAACATACAAAAGTCAATAAATGTGATACATCACGTCATCAATCTAAATGACAAAAAACATATGATTATCTCAATAGATGCTGAAAAAGCATTTGACAAAATTCAACATTCCTTCATGAACAAGACTCTCAACAAATTAGGTATAGAAGAAAAATATCTCAACAAAATAAAATCCATTTATGACAAGCCCACCACCAGTATCATTCTGAATGGGTAAAAAATGAGGGCCTTTCGCTTAGGAACAGGAACAAGACAAGGATGCCCACTCTCACCACTTCTATTTAACATAGCACTGGAGGTACTAGCCAAAGTAATCAGGCAAGAGAAAGAAATAAAGGGCATCCAGATTGTAAAAGATGAAGTCAAACTGTCTCTATTTGTAGATGACATGATAGTATATATATAAAAAAAAAATCCGAAAGAGTCTATCAAAAAACTCCTGGAGTTGGTTAATAACTTCAGTAATGTTGCAGGATACAGAATAAATGCCCCCAAATCAGTTGCATTTATATACTCAAATAATGAACTAACAGAAAGAGAAATAAAGAAAGTAATCCCATTTACAATTTTCATGAAAAAGTAAAATACCTAGGGATCAATTTAGCCAAGGAGGTGAAGACCTCTACAATGAGAACTACAAACCACTTTTGAAAGAAATTAAAGAAGACACAAAAAGATGGAAAGATATTCCATGCTCTTGGATTTGAAGAATTAACAATGTGAAAATCTCTATACTACCCAAAGTGATCTACAGATTAAATGCCATCCCCATCAAAATACCAATGACATTTCTCACAGAAATGAAAAAAAAAACAATCTTACCTTTCATATGGAACAACAAAAGACCCCGAATAGCCAAAGCAATCCTGAGCAAAAAATATAAAGCCAGAGGCATAGCACTACCTGATTTCAAATCATGCTACAAAAGCTATTATAACCAAAACAGCATGGTACTGGTATAAACATAGACATTCAGACCAGTGGAGAATTGAGAACCCAGAAATCACCCCTCAGGCTTATAGCCATCTGATACTGGATAAAGGCAACAAAAATCTACAATGGGGAAAGGACTGCCTCTTCAACAAGTGGTGCATGGAAAACTGGATATACAAATGCAGAAGAATGAAGCTAGAAACTATACACTTACTCAGCTCAAAATGGATTAAAGACTTAAGTATAAGACATGAAACTGTAAAGTTACAAAGGGAGAATATAGGTGAAACACTTCAGCAACTAGGTCTGGGCACAGACTTTATGAACATGAGCCCAAAAGCACAAGCAGCAAAAGAAAAAATGAACAAATGAGACTATGTCAAACTAAAAAGCTACTGAACAGCAAAGAAAACAATCAACAGGGTGAAATGACAACCTACAGAGTGGAAGAAAATTTTTGCTAACTGTGTATCTGACAACATATTAATACCCATAATATACAAGGAACTCAAACAATTATACAGTAAAAAACCAGATAACCCAATTAAAAAATGGGCAAAGGAGCTGAGTAGACATTTTTCAAAGGAAGACATACAAATGGCCAACAGGTACAGGAAAAAATGCTCACCATCCCTAGTCATCAAGAAAATTCAAATTAAAACTACATTGAGATCCCACCTCACCCCAGTTAGACTGGCTATAATCAAAAAGACAGTGAATAAATGCTGGAGAGGGTGTAGAGAGATGATAACACTCCTACACTGTTGGTGGGACTGTAAATTAGTACAACCACTATGGAAAATAGTATACAGGTTTCTCACACAGCTACAGATAGATCTTCCACATGATCCAGCAATCCCACTTCTGGGTATATACCCAGAGGAATGGAAATCCCCATGTTGAAGGGATACCTGCACTCCCATGTTCATTGCAGCTCTATTTACAATAGCCAAGACATGGAACCAACCTAAATGTCCATCAATGGATGATTGGATAAGGAAACTGTGGTATATACACACCATGGAATACTACTCTGCCATAAAAAAGAATGAATTACTCTCATTTGCAACAACACGGAAGAGCCTAGAGAAACTTATGTTGAGTGAAATAAGCAAAGCACAGAGGGATAAATACCACATGTACTCACTGATATGTGGGAGCTAAAAGAGAAAGAAGGAAGGAAAGAAAGACCACATTGGGGCATTGAACTTGCAGAGGGAGAGAACATTCTTTGGGCTACGAAGTGGAGTGGGAGCAGGGAAAAGTGGAGGGCGAGGGAGGTTGGGGATAATTAGGTGGGGGACATAGGGTGCAAATGCAATTTGTGGTAATGGGTATGCTGCCTGTATGAATCTGGCCCTTACATCATGGTCATGAGGGGTAACAATCAGCTTTGTATCTCATGAATATTCATAACCAATAAAAAAAAGTATGCAACATCATCAAGTAGTATTCATCCCAGGGATGCAAGGTTGGTTCAACATGCACAAGTTAATAAATGTGATACACTACATCAACAAAACCAAGGACAAAAATCATGTGATTTTCCCAACAGATGCAGAAAAACCACTTGACAAAATTCAACATCCCTTTATGGTAAATACTCTCAGCAAATTATGCATAGAAGGAAATTGTCTCAACACAACAAAAGCAATTTATGACAAACCAATTGCCAGTACCATCCTGAATGGGGAAAACCTGAGCTTTTCCCTTAGGCACAGGAACAAGACAAGGATGCCCACTCTCACCACTCCTGTTTAACATAATATTACAAGTACTTGCCAGAGCAATCAGGCAAGAGAAAGAAACAAAGGGCATCCAGATTAGAAAGGATGAAGTCAAACTGTCCCTGTTTGCAGATGACATGATCTTATGTATAGAAAAGACTCTACCAAAAAACTCTTAGAGCTGATTAACAATTTCAGTAATGTTGCAGGATACAAAATCAACATCCAAAAATCAGTAGTGTTTTCATAATCCAGTAACAAACTAGCATAAAAAGAAATCAAGAAAGCAAGCCCATTTGTAGTAGACATGCCAAAAAAACAAAAACCTAGAAATCCATTTAACCTAGGAAGTTAAACATCTCTACAATGAAAACCACAAAACACTAATGAAAGAAATTAAAGAGGACACCAAAAGTTGGAAAAACATTCTATGCTCTTGGATGGGAAGAATTAACATCATGAAAATGTCCATTCTACCCAAAGCAATCTACAGATTCAATGCAATCCCCACCAAAATACCAATTACATTCTTCACAGAAATATAAAAAGCAATCCTAACATTCCTATGGAACAACAAAAGACCCTGAATAGCCAAAGCAATCCTGAGCAAAAAAAGTAATAATAATTTGGTGGCACAACATTGCATGACTTTAAATCAAATTATATGACAAAGTTATTATAACCAAAACGGCATGGTACCGGCATAAAAACAGACACTTGGATCAATGCAACAGAATAGAAAACCGATGAATCAGCCCACATACTTACAGCCAACTGATCTATGACAAAGGCACCAAGAACATACATTGAGGAAAAGACAGCCTCCTCAATAAATGGTGCTGGGAAAACTGAGCATCCATATGCAGAAGAATGAAATTAGACCAGTACCTCTCACCACATACCAAAATCAACTCGAATGTATTAAAGACTTAAACGTAAGACCTGAAATCATAAACTAGCTAAAGGAAAAATTATGGGAAACACTCTAGGAAGTAGGACTAGGTAAAGACTTTATGAATAAAACCCCAAAAGCACAAGCAACAAAAGAAAATATTTGCAATCTATACATCAGATAAGGGATTACTATCCAGAATACATAATAAACTCAAACAACTATACAGTATAAAAAGAAGCAATCCAATTAAATGGACAAAGGAGCTGAATAGACATTTTTGTTGTTTTTTCTTTAGCTGTCACCTGAATGTATTAGATGAACTGTTAAAATGATGATGAAACAATCTGATTTGTATAGATGACTTTTTTAATTTTATTTTTTAATTTTAATTTATCAATATAGAATGTAGTTGATTTTCGTGTCCCTTTACCAATTCTTCCTTTCCCCCTTCCTTCTACCCCCTTCCCCCATCAGCATCATATCTGCTCACTTGCTGAATAGACATTTTTCAAAGGAAGACATAGAAATGGCCAATGGGCACATAAAAAAAAATGCTCAGCATCACTGTCATCAGAGAAATGCAAATCAAGACCACACTGAGATATCATCTCACCCAAGTTAGACTGGTCATTATTTTTTTTTTTTATTATTATTTTTTTTTAATTTTTTATTTTGTCAATATACAATGTATATGATTATTATGGCCCACC
>NW_007733867.1:0-1871 GCF_000696425.1 Galeopterus variegatus
CACACACACACACACTCTCACACACACACAAAAAAACAAACAAACAACAACAAAAACAAAAAAACCGGGGGGGGGGAGAGGAAAATATAACAACCACAATTTTTTTTTTGGAAGTTCTTACAACAAGCAAATGGAGGGGACACACTTGGGTGGGAGGGGGGAGAAGGAGGAGGGAGGGAGGTTTCGGTGATGCGACATAATAATCAACTACATTGTATATTGACAAAATAAAAAAAAAATTTACAATAATAAAAAAAAAAGAAAAAAAGAAAATGGATGGTGATGATGGTTGCTCAGCAGTGTGAATGTACTTAATGCTACTAAATCGCTCACTTAAAATGGTTAAAATCATAAATTAAAAATGTTTTGTTATGTATATTTTACCACAATTAAAATTCTAAAAATAAAAAAATTTAAAAAAAGAAAATCAAATTAGCAAAAAAAGAAAAGAAAACCTTCCATCAGTAAAGATAACATTCCCAAGTGGCCTCACTAGCTTGAACTTCTTCAGAGCCAGTGCCCGAGATCTGGCAACCCCTCCTTCCTTTCCCTTCTCCTCCAATTGTTTACACCACTCAAACCTTTGGCTGTTTATGATAAACACATTTCCATTGATTCTTTAAAAGTGGAGGCTCACACAGAGGGAATTCTCTTCTCTCCAAAATCGACGCTAGAAGACAGAATTTCTCTTTCACACTCTTGCCGATCCCTGGAGCTCATTTTGGGAAACAGAACCAGACCGGAGGAAGAGAGTGAAGAAAACCAAGTCTAAAGCACCGACTGCCCACAGGTGCTGTAATTTCATGTGGCTCTTCCAGGCACTACTGAGCTGAGCTAGAGCAGAGGAAGCTGGGAAGTGTCCAGTGAGGGATTCTCAAACTAAGCCACCTGTTCCAAGTTGGGAGAAGAGAGAACTGGGGATGGGGGTGGAAGCCATCTCTGCCTTGACCCTCCCTCACTCCACTTTCAAAGATGCCAAGCATTGTCCAGAAGTCCCAGCCCATCAGAAACCCCACCTAGCAGCTCAGGCCTCAGCTGGGTAGAGCTGGTTAGAGTCTGATGTCCCTCTTCTTACCAGGGAAGCCAGGCTGGCAAAAGATTCATGGCTTCCCCCACATGGCTGGGGCAGCAGCATACCTAGATGATTGGAAGGGGCTGGGGCAGTGGGAGGAATAGCAGGTCAGAACCCTAATGGAACCGACCCTTCTCAACTCACTATGGAGGGAGGCAAAGACCAAGGTCTATGTCAAGGATGAGTGTATCTGCCAGGAGCAGACTGCTTAGAGACCTGTGTGCCAACGAGGGTGGGGATTGCTAGGAAGATTCCCTCTTCTGGATGAAGCAGCCGCAGCCAGGCGTGCTGACCCACACACTCCACTTCATCCTTGCTTGTACATGTTGACTCACTAAACACCTCCCTGCTTTACCCTCAGCATGATCCCTTTAAAAGAAACCAGGAAGGCCAGTTCGGAATCTTCACTGTGAGGCCTTGGGAACCCAGGGCTTTCTTGGAAGGTTGAGAGCCAGCTCAAGACTGCTCCTTCAGTCTCTCCATCCACTGAATGGGAATAATCGTTCCCACTTTGCCTCCCACGACGGTCATGTTGAGAGCCAAAGAAACTGGTGTCTATAAACTGAGGACAACTCATGAAGAAGGGGTTCCTTTTACCATAAAGACCCAGATGCCACCCAGAGACCGCAGCTGCAAAAACCACACAGTGGCAGGATCAGGCAACTGGATAGTCTCTTGGAGATGACAGGTGGGGGCGGGGGGGGGGGGGGGGGAGGGGGGAGAGTTGCTAGAAAAAAATAGCCTGGACTCATACGTAGGTTCTTTCGTGGGCTTTTTGTCTTTTTTTTTTTTTTTTTTT
>NW_007733867.1:2711-71542 GCF_000696425.1 Galeopterus variegatus
GGGGGGGGGGGGGGGGGGGGGGGGGGGGGGGGGGAGGGGGGAGAGTTGCTAGAAAAAAATAGCCTGGGCTCATACGTAGGTTCTTTCGTGGGCTTTTTGTCTTTTTTTTTTTTTTTTATTGCTGCTCTTAATTTTTCTTTTACCAAATCTTTTCTGGATGTAAATTTTGGAGGTAGATCTGGAGTACATGCTACAAAATTGATGACCCCTAACCCAGATGCCTAGTGTGTGCAGGAGACCTGGTTCCCCTCCTCACACTTATACTGACAACCTGAGTGACTTGGAACCAGTTTCATCCACTCTCTAGACTCAGTTTCCATACCTTTAAAATGAGGGCATTGAACTAGCATGAGGTTCTGATGAGGCACCACATGAGATGTGTATCAGACCTCATGACTGACTCAGGGATAAGGCAGGGTGGGAGACAGGCACACAGTGAAATGAATCAATCACTCTGCCATTTGGTCATGAGCTGCTTAATCAGTTCCTATAGTGCCCTGGCCAGTATATGCTGGGAACATCTCCAAGGCAGTCCCTGGGGACCTCAATCACCCTGGGCACTGTGGGAAAGTCACCCACCCAACCAGCAGAAAGGGAATTTTACCACAAGTTGAAGATCTCTTCAATGTCATTGATGGTCTTGTGACCTAGGGCAAATCCTTTCAACTTTCTGTGTACCTCAGTCTATCGGTAAAATGTCCTGTATACCTCCCAGGCTTGCCCTGAGGATCAAGTGATAAGGATAGTTATGATAACCCTTTAAAAGGCATTAGCCTTCCACACATGACAGGTTTCTGTTCATTCACTATGTATGGGAATCTCAGAAAATGCCCAGGGTTATCTTAGACATTGGGGAGGGCATCAGAAGTGGGTGAGAAAGAGCCCAGAGGCCACGTCTCCTGTGGATTATGTAGGGAGCCCCTGTTACACTGTAGGAGAGAGGAGCAAGTCGAGAACATAACCAGACAAGCAATGGAGTGCTGGTCAACCACGAGTTCTCAGAAGTGGAGGGAAGTTCACTCTCTGTGCTGACTCAGTGGAGGCTTCCAGAAGAAGCTGAACCAGAGTTGGAGCCTTAAAGGTAGAAGATAGGGCAGGGCCCTGGGGGTGAGGGTCACGCACCCAGGAATGGCACTGGTGTCTGGAACACCGCAGCTTGCGCAAAAGACACTTGGCCCAGCCAGAGTCAGGGTGCGTGCTCAGAGTCCTGCTCAGAGTCCTTGGACTTAGGTGCTTCTTTCAGTCCACTCTTCAGTCACGTATTCATCCCAACATTTATCTACTGAGTTCTTGCTCTCCACTTGATTTCAGGGAGGAGGATCAGGGAGCCTGTTCAACAGCGAGCATGGACGTCCAGACCCGTGACCAGCGGAGCCGGCCTCGCCGGGGTGCTGGACATGGGAGTGGAGAAGCGTCTCAGGCGTTCCAGCCCTGGCTGGCCTCACGTTGAACAGAGATGGGCTGTGCCTGCTGTACCTGCCTGAACTCTGACCCTAGGGCTCTCGAGAAATGATAAAATAGTTGCTGTGTTAAGCCACTACATGTCGTGTAATAGAGAATGAAACCAGAGCTTGAGCCGGGGGCAGGGGCACTGGGGGAGGACTTGATTCCAGGAACTTCAAGGAAGACTCGATGGGGGCAGTGGCTTTGGGTTGGGCCTTGAGAGCAAAGGGTTACTAGGCCTTCTCTTCATCCTGCTTCTCACCGCACCGCCAGCTCCACCCGAGAAGAGCCTCCTGCTGTTTGACAGCAGAGTGGGAGCAAAGCAAATGTCTTCCCAAAGCGAGGGATTTTGCTGCAAATCCCTAATCAATGAAGAAAAATTTAAAGAGATTAAGGTAGCTGCCAGGGCTGCACATGCCTCCTCTCCCTTCTCTCCGCTGGACCTTTCTCTCCTCGGACTTGTTCTCCCTCTGTGTTTCCTCCCTGCCCCAACATCGACCCATCCTTACTCCCTCCTCCCTTCCTCCTTTCCATCCCTGTCCCTTCCTCCTTCCAAGCACCTCTCCCCCTTCTGGGCCTCTCTGCCCGCTCCTCTCTTCCTTCTGCCCCCATACTCCACCTGCAGCAGGTGCATTTTCCTCCACAGCAGCTGCTGGCCTTAGGCAATATATTCCTTGCCATTAAATTTAGGACCAGACAAGCTACTCTTTGGACAGGCCTAGAAGGTGAATTCCTGCTTCTATCCCCAGCCCCAAAGGTGAATAGCCCAAAAAACTTGGACTCCTGACACTTGCCTGGTTCCATGTTTTAAGAAGAAGTGACCAGGATTGGAGCATAGGGCTTAGAACTAGAAACAAAAAGTAAGTGAGGAGGAGAAGTGGATTCAGAGTAGTTGTCAGAGACCCAGATTCAGGCAAGATTAACCATGATAATACAACATGACATTTAATGGCAGCTCGTGATTGCTTCATAGACTGGTCAGTGCTTCAAAGCACTTTTCCATGTGTCTTATTTTCCTCTTCCTATAGGATCTCCCCCAATTGCTCCAGCCCTCCTATCATAACCCACCTATCAGGCCCACTGTGAGTCCCACCTCTTCACAAAGCCTGGTGAACTCATTCCTGCAGCCCTGGCCTCCGTCCTCACGGCTGGCTCCTCATGATTCAGGGTCCTATCTCCTTCTCTGTGTTTCCCGTGCGTAAGTCTTGTATCCCGACTAGGGCCCCCGTAGGTGCTGAGCATCTGATAGGTGGTTAATAGTCTGTGACTGATCAATTGGTAAGTCTCATATGAACCTGTGAGGCAGGCAGGGATGAGCATCTTCCTTCTGTCACTGTGATGCCAAACAGGAGGGGTTGGAGGGTGTCTATTACCTGCCCTCTGAGCCCAAGGGAGGATTTTACTACACTAATTCTGCAAAACTTTCCAGCCTAGGTGTGGGGGGCAGAGTAGAGGCAGGCCGAGAAGGATGCTTGTACCCCTCAGGGCCTCACTTCGCTCAGCTGCTTGGGATGGAGATCATGTCGACACTCAGTGTCCCATGCATGGCTACTAAGACTTGAGGCTTGGTTTCAGATAAAACTGTGTTCAAATCCCAATAGGGATAGTAATATCTCTAAGCCTCACTTTTCTCAGCTGTGAAAAGCATTTAATATTTACCTCACTGATTTGTTTAAAGTATGAAAGGAGATAGTTTATGTAAATCCATTATTATAGTCCTTGGTAAGTGCTCAAAAAATAACAGATACTATTATTCCTTAAAGTCACTCGGCTCCGTGCTGCCTGAGCCTTGCTCTCAAGGAGATCTGAGAGTCCAGGTGCCACAGAGCACCTCCAGCTCCCAAGCAGCCACCCTGTCAGGGGATCTGCCCAACCTGGGCTCTGGCCCCTCACTGGTGAGCATTGCTCTTTCCCTTCCCTCCCAGCACAAGAGAGACTCCAGTACCAGTCAGGCCAGGTCATTGCCAGGGTTTGATCCATGGAGGAGTATGAAAAAGATGAGAAACTCCACTTTAGGAGGAGGGGGAAAGACATTTACTAATGAAGGCTTTGTAGGGCTTGGGCGGGCAGAGGGCTGCTCTGGACGGCTAAGTCACTAGCAACCCAACAAAGACAGGCAAGCTGTTCAAGTAGAGGAGGGGCACGAATAGGTGGCCAGGAGCACATCCAGAAAAGGCAGAGGGTTTTCTTGAATATGAATTCACTATGAGCCAATGATGTGATGCGATGGAAAAAACACACCACCAGCAATAGCACCAGAGAGGGGCAAGCTTGGACAGTTGTTCTATAGAGACTGAAAGAGGGGAGGTGGCAGTTTTACATTAGTAGATGCTACATTATGGCTCTCAAGCTTGGATCTCACTCTTTAAGTTGCAGAAAGGTATGTTCAGAAGACCATGACCAGGATGGCTGAGGATGGGAACTGTGACTTTCAGGGACCAGCTGAAAGAACTGCATACTTTTATTCTGAGAACTGGTGACTGGGAGAGTCCACAGGCAACATGTTAAATAATTGAAGGGATGACTGTGAGAGAGGATTTTCACTATTCTGTGGGGTCTCAGAGGATAGATGGATGGAGGGGGGTGGTACATGGAGATGGACTCCTGCCCAGAGTAAAGAAGAACTCACTGGCTGGCATTTAGAACTGCCCAAGGATGGGCCTCTGGGGAAGGCAGTGGGCTCCCGTGGGTGGTGTGTGAACAGAGGAAGCCAGAGACATGGTCACTCCAGCATCAGGAAGGAGGCTTGACTACATGACCTGAGAGGTCCCTTCTAATCCTCAATAGCTATTTGGTGAATAGTTAATTCTTAAAATTGTTTTTCTTGACCAGCTGCAGCTAGCCTGCTTCTGGGCAACAATCTGGACCTAGGTTTCCTCCCTGCATGGGTTGGCCATACAGGTCCTGGGAGAAGAGGCTGACCTGGCTATCTGTCCCCTCTGGGATTTATTCCCATTAGAAAGGAGCAGTGCGGAGGGGGCACAGTGTCCAGGAGGAAATTGGAGGGGTTCTTGTCAAACACCCTGGCATCAGCTATGATATGGGCATGAGAGTCTGGGGGTCAAAAGAAGGAAGGACTGAGCAGTAGAAGTAGGCTCGTTTGACAGCTGGCCTGAGCCTTTCTGAGGCAGGGACATAGGGAGAGGGGACCGTGAGGTGGTCTGGGCAGAATTTTGACGTATGCTAGGCTATTCTGAAGAAATCAGAGATTTCATAACTTCTTAGACCATCTAGAATCCTTGTGAGTCTTCTATTTTCCACAACTGCCAAGGTTCCAAAGAACTTCGTGAACTTTTATCAAACATTCTGTCTCCTCCAATGAGCACAGGGCACCTAATGGGTGTGAACATTTGATGAACAACCAGTGAAAGATTCTGGCTAGAGTAAGCCTACGTCCTCTATACAATGTATTCAAAATACAACTTTGTAAATGTGGTCGGTGCAGCCTACCACAAAGAAAAGGCAGAAGAGGCTGGAGTGTGGGGTTGGCAGGAAGCATGCCTAAAATACCAAAGACAAGAAAATATAACAGAAGGGGAAACTTCTGGGGATGGCCCAAAGATAACACAGCTGAGTGAGTTTGCTTAGCCAAGGTAGATGAAACTTCTAGACAGAAATATAAAACAGCCAGAAGAATGATAGAATTTAAAAGAGGGTGGTTATAAGCTCCTATCCACCTAAGAGCATGAATGACATAGCTAATATTCACACCAGCTTGATCGTAACATTACCTGCTTGATCTTAACATTAATGCGCCGGTCTTCTAAACACTGGACATTGCTATGAAATGAAGAAATAATTGTGGCGCAGCTTTTCTCCCCCACCATCCTGGGAAAGTTGACTTACCCCTCTGGGGGTTCTGTTTAAAATTAGGGTGTTACATGAGGCTACTTGACATCTAGAGTTTCTTTGAGTCCTGATGTCCTAATTCTGTGGCCCACACTTGGGCAACACGTGAGCTGGTCCCCTCTGTGTGTAAGACCAGCATCAGTGACCCCAGCTTACTCCCTCTGGGCAGGACGAGGGTCTGGCTGGCTGGGCCTGGGGTTGCCCCGACAGGATATTCTGCTCTCACATCTCTGGAAACCCATTCTGGATGCTTCTGGGCCCTGCTTCTGAATCAAAACTTGGCCAGCTCCTCACTTTTCACTACCCTGTTCCTTCTTCCTGAGTGACCTTCTCCATCCTTCTTCTCCATTTGAACACCTGCCCACCCTTCAAGACCTGGATCATAATCACCTCCTGGGCATCCTCATTCACTCCTTGAGCCATATCTGTCTCTCCATCCTCCATGCACCACCACGAACACTTCACACAGTCAGCCCCGTGTGGCAGTTCCTTGTGGACAGCCAGTCTCCCCATGAGCCTGGACACTGTGGCGGCAATGACCATGCTTTAGCCTTCAGGTTGTACCCAGCCCACACTTAATGCTTCGTAAGTAGTCCCAGTACAGTAAGCAGATAAAGAGCCAGGAAGCGAAACCATCCAGCTTGTATGTGAACGTGTCATCCATTTATTATTCATTCACAAATGTTCCTTACGGTCCTACTATGTGCTCTGCATTATGCCTTATGCTGGGAACACAAAGTTGCATAAGACCCTTCTTGGAGGATTTTCTAATCTAGTTGGTGAGACATATAAGTAAACAGGTAATTCCAATACACAAGTACCGGGAAGACAAACCTAATTCAAACTGGGAGATAAGGCAGAGAGAGAAGACAGGCATTGCTGGGGAATGCTGCTCAGAGCAGCTGATATGTGAGATGCCACGTGCAGGGAGCTCCAGGTCCTGCTTCTTGGCACCCACTCTCTCCTGATGCCTCTGCCTGACTGTCCCTGCATCCCGATTCCCTCTCCCTTCCCTCCACTCTTGGTCACATACACCTTTCTTGTATGTTGCAAAGGGAACGGGCTTCCCTTGCTGGTGGGAATGGAAGGACAAATTGGAGGAACTCAAGGAGAAAGCACTGGTCAGCAGATAGTCAGCCAGGGGGATACAAGTGACCCACCGCTGCCACTCAAAGTGTGGCTGTTGATTGAAGCATTAGTATCACCAGGGAGCTTGACAGAAATGTGGAATCTCAGGCCTCACCCCAGACTTACTTAATCAGAAGCAGCATTTTAACAAGATCCCCAGGTGATTCACATGCTCATTATTCACATGTTGAAAACACTGGTCTAATTTACACCTTTGTCCAGCTTTAGTGGGTGTAGACTCAGGGTCCTCCCTGGGAGAAATGGGGGCTGGCAACATCTCTTGTGTACCATCTACCCAAGACATTTGTATGAGTGAAATTCACATATAAAGCATCTTATCAGAGAAAAGAGTTGCAATAAGAGGCACCCAGGGACGGAGGAAGAGCCCCACGCCTTTTGCTGGACCTCAGTTTGAGTACTCATGTGACTTTCAGGTTAGTTGTTTGGGGAGAGATGTTTTAGTCACCCGTCAGCCCCAAGGTCTGCTTCCTGCCAACTACTGTGTCCCTGCACGGCCACCCATGCATACAATCTGGCATTCCCATAGCAGATGCTATGCCACGGCTGTTCTGAGACATACCTACTGGGTGCTGAGATGCACTCTGCCCTGGCAGGAGGCAGAGTGACTCAATTGCCCCAGGACTGGGCACAGGAGAAAAGCGGATCTTACTGGCAGTCACGAATACTGCCACTCGGCATCTCAAAGAGAAGCAGGGACTTACACTGGACACAGCTATAATAAGCATAAAAATCACCATTTATTGAACACCTGCCGTGACCAGTACTGATATGACAACACATATTCTCTCTAATAATCACAACAGCTCTACAGAGAAAGCAGCAGCACAACCCTCTTAAAAGTGAGAAACTGAGGCTGGAAGAAGCAAGTGACTCACACGAGTTCACATAGATGCCAGGAGATGGTCAAAATTTGAACTCAGATCTGTTTGTCCCAAAGCTGGCAGCCTCCTACGGCCCCTCCCTCTTGGCCTGGTGTGCACGGCCTGCCTGGGGGTGCAGTGTGCTTGCTCAGTTCCAGGGTGTTGGACCCCCACAGTGAAGACCATTCCCAGGGCTGAGTAAGATCTGCTCAGTAGTCAGCTCCTCCCAGGAGCTTGCCCAGCAGCTCCCATGGCCCTCCCCCTCTGCATCAGTTGCTGCCTCAGTTTCCCCACATTCTCCCAGCAGGCAACAGTACATGATAATTAATTATCTCACTAGGGATTGTGAGTGCTAAAGAGATAATGATGGTAAAGCACTTGAGAGATAAAACATGGTAACCACTGTAATTACTGCTTCAGCCAGAACTCCCTTCTTCCCTGTAATCTAGAGCAGACAACATTCCCTGGGAAGGCACATTGCCAGACACAGTGCCTGGCACTCAGCGTGGTCATGGCTGCTAAACGAACAAAGGAATGCAAATCCCAGCGCTTGTCTAATCACACTCCTGGCTCTCCTCTGAATCATACTCCATTACCCAAATAAAATAGGGCAGCCATGCAGTGTGGCCCCCTTCCCACCCCTCCACCGAACACCATTGCTCCACGGTTCAGGAATAAAAGTCAACCATTTTTTAGTAAAACTGTAGGTGCTCCAGTCACAGAGCATGTAATTACCTAGTTGGATTTTTTTTCTAGTAGAAACCTGAGTTAAGTATTGGAGAAAAGGCCCTACAAGAGTTTTAATGTTAACAAATCCCAGTGGAGCCAGGGTTTCCAGAGGGCGTAACCTGTGTGGGTGAGGGAAAACCTCCCAGGTCTCGGACGTGGAGTCTGAGAGCTGGCTGTGGGCGGAGGGCTCTGGGTGGTGGGCAAAAAGAGAGCAAGAAGGTGGGTTCCCTTAAAAAAACAGCTATCTGAGTCATCATTCTATGTGCTCAGAAGAGAACGACCCCTTTTCCTCTCACCTTTATGGCTTCTGAGCATCTCTAACTCAAGAGCAGGAACGCTTGGCATCTTGCTTGCAGCACTTTGCTGAGGGAGCCTCTGTGTTTCATGGCATGGCCCACCGTGCGCCACGCCCCTGCCGCATCCAGCCCAACCCCAGCCTTGCCTGCCCTTCCCCTGTATCTTCTCATCTCTCCTGCACACAGTCAGCCGGAAGGAACAGGCCACGCTCAGTTTTTGGGGTCAGGAAAAATGTCCACATAGGCACCAGATTGAGGTCATGAAATTCATTTCACTTATACTGCGACCTCTGCCACAGCAATATTTCCTATCTCCAGGGGCATACTGCTGGTTATTTCATTAACTCCCGAGAGCTGTCAAAGCCCATTTGGGGATTTCAATAACATTAGAATCTAGTCATTCAGGGTCTGAGAGCCGCAAACCCAGGATATGCAGCCCTATGTGGAAAACCTGGTGAACTTGTACCGCTGCCTCCCACGGAAGGGGGTAAAAAAGACCAGGTAGGGAGCATTGAACAACCACAGGAAAAGAAGTATTTTAATCCTAGTTTGGCAATTTGTGGGATCAGAGAGTTGGTAAGCAAATAAATTTCCAATTTTGTGATTATTTATGCATTTACTTATTCAGCTACCATTTACTGAGCACCTACCGTCTTACACCCAGCTCCACACAGGAATAGAGTCAAATACAGCAGTGTGACAGTGACAGGAGATTGAGATGAGCATAACAGGGTGCTGGGGACACAGATATACATGACCTCAGAGCCAGGGAAGGGTTCCTGGAGGAGAAGATGATTGGGCTAAATTTTGAAGGACAAATAGTTAGGAAAGAGCGTGATACATTCGGAAAAGTGCAAATAGTTCCAGATGCACAGAGAGATGGATATGGATGCGGGAGGGGTAGGATGGGTCTAAGGGGGCGGCGGGAACCAGCCAAGGCTTGTATTTTAACACTATCCTGAAATCCACAGGGAGCCACTGGCGATCTGAATATGGGCAAGTGCAGAATCAGGTTTACATCTTGGAAAAATCACCGAGAGTGCTCCATGGGTGCTGGATTAGGAGAATGAGTTAAACGCTATTAAAATAATTCAGGTGAAGAATGGTGGAGCCTGGAGCTCCAGCCACGATGTGGAGATGCAGAGGACAGGATGGAGAGCCGTGAAGGAGGAGCAGGCAGTACACGGTCCCTGAGCACTGTGTGGGATCTAGGAAGAAAGAATGGCTAAAGATTGCAGCTTGGAGGAGCACATGCAGGGCGAGATGTGCAGGTATGAAGAAATGATGGTGGGCCAGCTCTGGGCCTGTCGGGTTTAGTTTGGAGGAGCCCATGGCCATCCAGGTGGAGGTGTCCACTGAACTCCTCCTGTGTGCTCAGGTCTCAGGAGCTATGAGAAGCAGAAGCAGAAGCATAGCCCCACCCAGGATCCATCCAGGTGCAGCCAGGCAGATATGTTTCCTGTGGAAAAGCTGGCCATGCTCAGAGGCACTGATCGTCCAAGAGTGACGGAGTGAGGACCACCATGACTTCTTCTGGGTTAGCAGAGGCTGTTTAGTACCCCTGGCACTCCCACTACCTTGCTGGGACCTCTGAATCCATATGGAGATGTCCTTCACTCAGCATGTGGCAGTGACAAGTTGCAAGGGGACAAGTTTGCCAGATAAAATATAGAACACCAGTTAAATTGAATATCAGATTTAAAAACAAATTTTTTAGCATAAGTATGTCCCAAATATTGTGTGGGATATACTTATACCGAAAAATTATTCACTGTTTATCCACTTCAAATTAACTGGGTGTCCTGTATTCTTATTTGTTAAATCTAGCAACCCTACAAAGGGCAAGGCAAGGCCCACTTCCAGGTCCTGATCCTACTAGGCCCAGAAAATTGCACTCAAGCTAGCAGCAGAATAAGTGCCTGGGCAGCCCTGGCTGGGTCTGTGGGCCCTGTCACATGTCCTTCTTATCCCAGGAATCCTTGTGAGCCGTACTTTGTGTGTGGTGGTGGCAAGGGGACAGGGAATATTACTCTTCCACTAAAGGACACAGGCTTTGCATCAGCACAGTGGCTGGCTCATAATAGAATCCCCTAAATATTTGAAAAAAGAGATGGATGGAGAGGTTCAAATCTGCTCCACAAGCAGACTGCTTTGGGAAAGTTATCTCTCAGTCTCAAGTCCTTATAAGTAAAATGTGGATAATAAAACCTCTTAGACATATTGTGAGGACCAAATGAAATATCTCATACGAAGTGCCCAGCACAGGCACTCAACAAATGTTCCTTCCCTGCCCTACCTGCCCTGGTCAGCCAGTACCCATTCCCCATTATCTACCTATGGCTAACGTGGACAAGAAGGAGATTCTCATGGATACAACATCTTTATTCAGCAGCCACCCGACTTTGCTATATGAGCTGGGACAATCCAGGGACTGGTCCCGCAGCAGAAAAGGGGTTGCGCTGACTTCTATCATTTGACTGTATTTTCTTAATGCAGTAAGTAGAAGGTGGGACAATCCTAAGTGCTGCTCCTCTTCCTAAGTGAGGATAAACTGTCTTTGTCACTTAACATCCACTGACTGACAGCCATCCCTCTGCATCCATGGGCAGTTTCTGCATGCCCCCTCAATGAAGACAGCCTGTCTCCAGGCCAAACACCTGTGCATCCACAGAGATGAATTCTAACCAGGCCAAGGGGCACCCACAGCTCCTTTTGCTGGCAGCACCTCAGAAACTTCCAAACCAGTCCCCATGCCAAGTGGCCCCTGGGTTCCCAGCAAGCGCCAAGGTTGCTGAGGAGGAGGAAGCAGGTGCATCCTACAGGGTTTGGGTCTGATTTGTCGTTGTCAGCAATTTGCGTTCATATTCCCCTTTCAATTCTGAAGCGCTCTCTGAAACGCTGCTTCCCACTAGGCTGGTCCTCACTCTTTTCCCTCAATCAGCAACTTACTTTTGATTCCAGGTCTGTATATCTCCTGCTCTTCCCTCTGCCTGAAAACGCCCTGCCACAACACTGCCCTAGGGTCTCTTCTGAGTTCCAGCTAAGGCTGTGAACCATCCTCTCACCTCTGGAACTGCAGGAATCTTACCTGTCTCCAAGTTCCTAAAGCAGGTGGAACTGCATTTTTCACTCGGAGCCTTTAATTAAAATCTGCCTTGATTTTGCTACTTAACCTTTTCCTCTGAATGGCTTGTCTACTTGACCCAATTGCAAGCTCTTGGAGGGGAAGGCAGAATGTGGTGTTTTCCTCCCATGCTCCTCAGGCCGGAGCTTGTGCTGGCCCAGAGTGAGCACTGGATGGATGATTAGAGAATGAATGAAGGAATGAAGGGCTTGCACCAAGGATGTTCATTTGTCCAGAGGATTAGCATGGCCCCAAGCCTTGTGGGGAGGCGAGTAAGCATACAGGGGTCCCGCCCTTCAGCGATTTATATGCTGACACAGACAAGGTGACTCTGAAAGAGAAGGTAGAAGCATTCAGACAAATGAGCAGGTGCTGGATAAACAGTTAAGTGTTTGTTTTATGTGGAAGCAGCAGCAGGGGCGGGGAGGCATATTTGGAGCACTAGAAAAATAAAAAAGGAGTCTTGAGTGTGAGCTCATTTGTTTAGTCATTCAACAAATGCTTTTAGGTGCCTCCTATGAGCCTCAGCTCAGTGCCGGTGCTGAGGACGTACAAATGAATGAGTCATGCTTCCTGCCCCTCGGGATCTTGCAATCTAAGTGAGTAAACACTTCCTCATGGCCAGACAGTCTTCTTTAGAAGGTTGGATTTTTAAATCTGCACATAGGAGGGTAAAATTCAAAAGAACAGAGTGAAAGACAATTTTGGTGTGCCAATCATGATAAGAAGCAACTACAATACAGTTATTACTGGTTAGCAGAGCCAAAAAAGATGCACCTGAAGGACAAGAAACCAAAAAAATGCTTTGGGAGACTCAAAGTGGCAAAGCACATGGTGCCATCAAAACTGGGAAGTGCTGGGAACATTTACTGTGGCCACGGGCTTGCCTGGCACCGATGACCAAACTCCCCCTTTGCCATCCTGGCCTGGGCATAGCGCTGTGCAGTGATAATGCTGCCTGCACCCTCGCTCTTCTCCATCCCGGCGGCCAAGAGGAGTGGGGGAGCAGGTGTGGTGGTGCAGGAAATTGGGGGTCTAAAATAAGGCCTGTGTGTGTCCAGCCCATCCAGAGAGGAGATGCAAAGGGAGGGGTTCCACCTGGAAAAAGGCTCAAGGAAAAGGGGAAAGGGCCAAGGAAGTGTAGGAAGAAAGGCTGGGGATCCAGTTTGAATGCCCATTTTCTTTTCACTTTACCATGAGATAGCTCCCTTCCTGAGCAAGTCTCTAAAATGGAACAGAAAGACTCAGTTCTGAATGGCACCTCTGGCCTAGAGCTGGACCCCTAGAAACCACAGCCCATCTCCATCAAATTCCATCCTTTATACTTGAGCCAAAGAGCCTCCCACCAGGCTTCAGCTGTCAACCTTGTCCTTCCCCATCCCAGCACATGAACACGTGCACACACGCCCCCCCACCTGCCTTCCCCCAGGAGGTAAGGGGAGCAGTGGGTCTGTAGACTAGGATGACCGACCATCCCCTTTATGAAACTGAGAACAGTCCTGAGCTATCCAGGAGTTTTGGTCACCCTGCCATAGTCTGACTCCTCCAGGCATTAGGGATGTTCAGACGGTGATGTCCCAGCACCAGGCCAGCTGGCCTCCCTGAGCAGCCCTTTCTCCAGCTCCCCCTGCCTTCTGGGTCCTGCTCCTCTTACCCATCTCCTGGTGGACAGGAGAGCACCGGGCCCCCCAGCATCAATCCACTGGGCTTCAGAAAACCTGCCCTGCTGTGATGGATTTTTTAATTGGATTGTGACAAACATTTAATACCTAATAGAGCTCTTACCAGCATAGTTAATTAAGAATGTGACTAATCTAATTCAGTGAGAGCTCAGAAAGAAAGAAGGGAAAGCTAGGAGAAGGGGGGCAGGATTTGGGGAGGTGGGGGTGGGTGGCTGGAGTTGCAAAATGACTATTATTTTTTTTCAGAGTAGGGGGATTTCAGGCACATAATGCAGAGAGATTGCATTCAGTTTGCAAGAGAGAAGCAAAACGTTGGCAAGTTGCAGGGCAGCCAGGCAGACAAGGACCTCTCTTCTCAGCTTCTCGCTCGGTCCCATTGTGCACATCGGCTTGTTGCCGCTGGCTTGTTAGCAATGCCTGAATGAACGGGGCTTTGTGGATCCTCTAAAACTATAGATAACTGCTGAATGTTACAAGCCTTGTCACTGAACCTGCCTCACAGAGGCTAGCATGGATTGGTACTGCCAACTCAGAGCAAGTGGGCGCATTAACCCTTCACAGACACCCACTGTCACGGCACATAGCAGTTTGAACACCACCCTGGTGCACTCACACACAACCGTGTCATGCAAGTGTGCAGCTCATAAATGCTCATGCATGTATGCTGTACACACAAGCACACAGGTATCACTGTGGTTCCATTCAGCAGGAATGTACTCACACGCACAGTAGATGTACACACAGATGGATCCACCAACACAGAAACGCACATGCAGCACATCTGTGTACACCCCTGGAGCGCAAAACCTGCGCCAGCAAGTGGCCACACATGGGTCCCTCCTGTCTCCAGTAGAAGCTTGTCTCTGCCCAGCCTGCTGCTATCTGAGCAGGAATACCCCACTATCCTCATGAGGTCTAAGCTCCTGCTCCCCTGATAGGATAGCATGGCTGTTAGACAGCTGTTGCTTTCATGCTGACAGGTGGCCCCATGCACAGCAGTGAAGAGGGGGTCTGTGGGAGGACACAGGGCTGGTGTTCAATGAAAGGTGCCCTGGAAACACCGGATGCTGTCGACATCACACCTGATTGTGGGAGGATGTGAAAGTGAGGGCTCGTGTCAGGGTTAACTTTCAAAGAAGGTGGTGGGAGGGAATATTAATCCCTGATATGCATGGTGCCATAGTAACTGCTGGGGAAGGAGAACTATTTTGAGTTTCTCTGTTGCGGCACAGCAGCAGGCACTGTGCTGAGCTTTACAAATGCGTGGCTTTCATATTCCCATCTTTAATGGCAGGTGATAAGATTAGGGCAAGAAAGCTGTGATTTAGCAGTTCCCAGGTACTTGCTGTCTCACCAGGGCTCAGCCACCAACTGTCTGCATTAATCCACGAGGCAAACCTGTGAGCAGGTAGACGGGATTGAGCTACCTTTTGTCTCAGGAGAGGGAAGGCTAAGCCTCTTGAATGTCAGCTCCTGGAGGGCATGACGGCTCTTTCTGCAGTGTGCAGCTCACTGCTTCCATGCCCAGCTCCAAGCCCATGGTCATTAACTGACCATCAAGAGAGACGCTGGGCATCTCAGGACTAAGCTGGTGAGCGTCAGGACCATCAGATGGAGTGAGCCGTGCACACCTGGCTGTGTAGGAGTTGGGACAGCTGGCAGGACCACTCCCTTTGAGACTGAAACAAAGGATGGGTCTCCTGATAGGAGTGAAAAGAGACTGGGGGCGGGAATCACAACTGGAAAGGCCACAGGATGCCTCAGCAACAAGCAAAAAAGCTGAAAATGAGGAAAAGCAGACAGCGAGTGAAAAGATCTTATTTCTTCCTTCCTTCTTCACTAGTCTACTGCAAGTATGTTATTATTCCTTACATTTCTATGGGCATTTGCCATTCTCAGAAGCTTTCACATACATAGTACAGTTGAATACTAATGGCAGGAAGAACCTGGGGACTCCCTTGCACACAGAGCTAGTTAGAGGTGAAGTCCAGGGCTCCTAGATCTCAAACAAGAGCTAGCTCCTCTGCATGTGAGCTCACCTAACCCTCTCACAACACTGGAGTAGGCTAGCACTGTCCCCATTTTACAGGTGAGGAGACTGAGGCTCAGAGGGTAAGTGGCCAGTTATGCCCGAGGCCACTCAGGTGATAAGTAGGCGAGATGGGACTGGGGGTCAGAGGTGTGAATTCCCAATGGAGTGTTTTCCTGCTTCTCCCCTGTTGTGCTACTCTACACTGCAAGAAGTATGAGGTGGCGGCGCTGAGAAAGAAAATTGAAATGCGGCAGAGCTATATCCACATGGCAAGTCCTTAAGGGCCAGCGGGTGCAGGGTGTGGAACGCAAAGCTGGGGAGAACGCTGTGGCCAGAGCGCGTTCAAGGAGCCCTGCGGGGTGTTTCCTTCCACTTCTGCTTTGGCTTCTAGGTGTCTCTCTTCTTCAATCTCCTTCCATCGCCCCTTCATGATTCTGCTCCTGGCCACCGCTGACTCTCTCCTTGGTTGGGCGAGGTAAAGTGGTCCTCTGTTATTGAGGTTTTGCTTTCTTAAAACACATCCCCACGAGGGGACCCGAGTCAGAGCACATCACTCTCTCCTCGCTCTGGGCCACCAAAGCCGAGGCCCTTTTACAACCACATCACAGGCCTTTCACCACAGCAGAAAACCTCTTAACAACCATTTGTCTGACAACTTTATCCCAGGAGGGAAAGCTCAGGCAGGCAGGGAGGGGAAGGAGTTAGAAAAAAGACTCGAGGAAGGGACAGCCCTGATGGTGGGGCTCAGGTTGGGAAAGCAAGGGCCCCTGTTTACTGCTTCCCGGTACAGGGACCTTGGCCAAGTCATGAAATATCTTTGAACTTCATCCGTTAACTGGGAATTAAAACTCCCTGCATACCTCACTGGATTCTTGTTGGGAAGAAGTAAAATATAGGAAAGAGGTTTGAAAACTGTAGAGGGCTACAGAAATGAAAGGTAAATGAAAGGTAGTTATTGTTAAGTAGAAGAAAGGAGGCCAAGAGTGAGAGAGAGAGGAGGAGGAAGCCAGAGGGCCAGGAGTAAGTGCCGGCGGAAATGAGTGCTTTCCACCGAGAAATGCATT
Organism: Galeopterus variegatus; assembly: GCF_000696425.1. Classification (NCBI taxonomy): domain Eukaryota; kingdom Metazoa; phylum Chordata; class Mammalia; order Dermoptera; family Cynocephalidae; genus Galeopterus; species Galeopterus variegatus. The sequence continues at coordinate 18,940 of NW_007733867.1, forward strand.
AGGCACCTCCAAACGTTCACTCTTTTCTAGAAGATCATAAAGGAACAGCTATTCCTAATGGGCGTCAATTATAAAGCTTGAGAGTTTGCTCATGGCACCTGTGATTGGGGGATATCATAGCGATTCTTTCAATTATTTACCCAACCCCAGCCTGGTACACAAAATATCCTGTTTCTTACCATCAGTCATCCTCGAAAGGGCAATGCTAAGGACAAAGGAGGTGGAAGGGAGTGCCAGCCCCCACGGGGAGGTGAGCTGGGGTGGAATGGTGGGATTTTGTGTTTCCCAGACACAGGTCTGCCTGGTTGAGGGTGGGTTGGGGGAGGGACATGTAAAACATACAGATTCCCTTCCCCACCCTGGACCTACTGAGTTCAAATCTCCAGGGTGGGGCCCTGGCATCTGTATTTTTTTTAAAACGTGCCCCAGGTCATTCTTACACATGGCCAGGTTTGAAACCCACCACTGCTCTATCTTATGCCCTCTCAGTCACAGGGACCAGCCCACAAGCTTGGCTGCCTTCCTGCTGCCCTTCAATTCACAGAGAGGCGTCCCTTCTGGAGGACATGGTGCAGGGGTGATCCTGCCTCCCTGCCCTGCCCACCTGTCCTGTCTGCTTCCTCTCACCAGATAGTCCCTTCCTGACCCAGAGACAGTCCTGGGAGTTGCACCTGGAAGTGGACTAGCTTGCAGCAGCAGGGAATTGACCAAAGGGAGATCTCAGAGACAAAGTCCAGGGGTGAAGGTGGCACTCACAACTAAATAAGCAAAACAGGCCTAAAACCAAGGGCTCGGCAGAAACAGGAAGACCAAGAGGGAGACCACAGTGGCTTAGGGATGAGAGACAGAGGGACAGTCCCTGGGGGGCCATGGCCTTGTCCTTCTGGGAAGGCAGAGAGACAAGGAGATACTATTTAGGCAAGACCATCTGCACCATCAGGGTACAGGTGGAGAACTGCGGTGGCTCAGGCTATGCTCCCTCCTGTTTCTAGAGAGTGTTTGGGTCCCACCCTTCTCCCTGCAGCTGTGTGATCCATACATACCCCCAGGGAATCTCTGAGTTGGTGGGCAACATTCTACTGCCAGAAGTGGGAAAAACAATTCCTAAAAGCAGCTTCTGACTTGCGGGGGAGCTTAAGAAAAGAAAAATTTCCAGCTAATATTTTGCTATCGATAAAATTTATCCTTAGGGTCAGGGTAAAATAATGGAGGGCTTTTGCAATCTTGCTTGGATGGCACCAGCTTATATCGCTGGTGTCTGGGAACAAAGCTGCTGCACCACTGAGGCTGGGCTTCCCTCTCAGAAGCTTGCTAGATATCATGCATCCTCCTTGTGCCACTGCACCATGGGACAAGCTGCCGGGGCAGCCAGCCAGGGCACTGATGAGAGATGTCCTGGTTTCCAGCCAGGTGCAGCCCCTCTGGGCCCTGGACCATATTTACTGAACACTTTCTGGGTGCTCAATGCTAGACTAGGTTCTGGAGAAAGGAGAGAGACAACATGAATAGAAGGCATGATCCTTATCCTCAAAATACCCACAGTTCAGTTGGATAGGGAAAATGTCTAGTTACATGACCTTTCCATCATGAGGTACCGTCCCCCAACCATGAAGATGATGTCACAGACCGTTACCAACAAGGTACAGACTAAAGAGAAAAGCTTGCATGGGGACTACTGAGGAAAGCAGGGATCGGAGTGAGGCTGGAATAATCAAAGGTTTCTTGGAAGAGGCCAGGCTGGATTGAGTGAACGTGAGTGAGTTCCACCCCAAGACATCTACGTGAAGACCACAGGGAAGACCGGGAGCCTGGGTGGCTCCCTGAGACCACAGCCATGTACCACAGGCAGTGTGGAGCAGCAGGGAAGCCCGCAGAGGGAGGAGAAGGGCCCGGATTCTGATTCCAGTGCGAGTCACGTCATCCCTGTGGCTCCACACTTTCATCTGCTGGGCGATGGAAGTACCAGTGAGATAACATCTGTGGTCACTGCCACTCGTGCAATCCAAAGGCCCTTCCTGACCACAACCAGGCCTTGACTTGGAGAGGAGGCACTAGCTGAGAACCACGTAGGCCCCTGACTGAAACACAACTACCGGCCAGCTGCTCCATCTGTATGCTGGGCACCCCCCAGCTCCAGAGTTTATAAATAAACCAAGAGAAGTCATTTTGTCCCAAGAGACTGGGACTTCTCTTGAAATACAGAGATGTTCTTTCTTGTACCTCCATGTTCCTGAGTTCATTGTTATTCTTTGGCAAGGAACAGGGCTTGGATTGAGCATGGTTCCCATCTGCAGCTGAGAGTCTCAGAGAAGGCAGAGGGGGTGGGGCAGGAGGCAGAGACCCAGACAGAGATGCTCTTGGTTGTATCCTGATGTAATCAATGGAGCCTCTAAATGGACAAGAGAAGTGTGGCGGGGGTGGGGGGTGGGTGTTGAGACGGGACAGGGGAAATGAGAGAAAGAGATATTGACAGAGACAGAGAAGAGATGCTCGCAGGGTGACAGCTGAAAACTACACTCCTAGGGAGGGGAGAGAGATGGGGAAATTAGAAGGAGAAAATACAGAGGCAGGCAGCTTGAAGGGAAGCACTCAGGCTGTGGAGATGCAGGAGGGACAGGGACAGAGACAGAACCACAAAGAGTCAGAGAGCACACCAAGGTAGAAGCGAGACACAGCGAGGGATAGCAAGGAGTGGGGACTGGCCCAGAGAGGACAGGGAGGGATACAGGGACACCATGAGGATGTGGGGTCTGAGTGTCGGGGCTAAACACCAGTAAATGTTAAAAAACAAAACAGTGGTGTTGTCTGCCTTGTGTTTGTCATTGTGTAAAGAAACCACTTGGCGTGGTATTGAGGGCATGGACTCTAGACCAAACCATCTGGCTTTGAATTCGCTACCAAATTCTTGTGGTGTGATGTTGGACAAGGCAGGTAACCAAGTCAAACCTCAGTTTCCCTTCTGTGCAAATGGGGATTATATCAGTGCTGCCTCTAGAACTGTCATGAAGATTAAATAGTTTTATAGATATTATGGAAGCATTTGGTTATTATAGGAAGACACTTTGAAGGCTGCAGGTGTAGACAGGATGGTGTCTGCACACAGATAAAAAGGAACAAGAAGAATGTGGGGGGCAGGGAGAAGCAAAGGCCAAGGGTGAGCCCATCTTTCATGTATAAATGTACTAATTCAGTAGACACTTTTCATTGTGAACAGTAGAGCTGATCAGGAACGAACAGCTCCCAGCAAGGATCAGCACTGTGGGCCAAGTAAGGAAGCCTGAGCCAAGAAAGAGCAGGAGAAAGGAGTCATGGGCCAGTGTCAAATAGACTCTACAGAAGTGAGGGGAGGCTGACTTGCTGGGGATGCCAACGGGACCCAGGGGAGCATGAAGTCAAAGAAAGCAAGGTGAAGAGCCACTTTCAGGGCAAACCACACCCACAGCAGAGGGATAAGGAGGGTGGGTGCTGAGGAAGCCCCTCTGTTGATCCCAAGGAAGGGGGAGCTAGATTCACAATGCCATCTCTCACACAGTGTGCCCCTCTCTCCTGCCCTGCAGGGGATTGGGTGTTTTTTCCTCCCTAAACTGATGTGCGGCTCTTAGAAATGGCTTCCTCTGTAGCTTAAGGTCTCCACCTGCACACAAGTGGGAGAGATGCAGAAATGTCACTGGGGCAGAATCACAGATGTGGATGAAGAGGCGGGAGCAGGAGTGGAGAGTGGAGCCAGGATAGACGCGAGAAGGTGAGAGGGACCCTGCTGCTTGTTCTGTCGTGTTTCCCACCCCCAGCTGAGGCTGGCTCTCATGCTCTTGGGGTGGGCGAGGGCTGGAGGCAGAGGAGAGAAGTTCCTTCCATACCCCCTCCCTGCAGAGCACAAGTGCTCATGAGAGGACACGGCACGCCCGAGAGCAGTGCCCTGTATGTAGCAGATGAAGCTCCATGAACACACTTCGCCATCAGAGATGGTTCCCAAATCAGGTGAGACTCCGGCCGCCCAAGGATGGTTTTAATCCTGAGCAAAAGGCACTCATCCAGTATCTTAAATCCCCATGTGTGCTAAACCAGGCTCATGGTGCTGGAATCAAGCCCAGAGGAACAAACATAAGGACACATTGAAAAAGCTAAAATGCATTAGTTACTGTCAATGCTCATTTGTGGTTAGGAATGTTATAATCATAGCTATCACTGACTGCGAGCTTCCCCAGGGCCCAGGAACATACATTCATAAGCTCCTAGATCCTCACAATGACCCTAAGGAGTAGGGATGCTGATTCCCGTGTTCTAGACAAGGACATGAGCTCAGGGAGGTGAGTAACTAACTCTTCCTGTCAGGGTGGCTCCGGGGCCCCCACTGTCTCCATATCTAAATCTACCTCGGCTTTTCTTAGGGAACGTGGATTTCCTTTCATTTCAGATCCTACTTTAAATTTAGTGTCCCTGGAAGACAGTACCCACTCCTGACTCCCACCATCTTCTGCCTCTGGAGGATGGGACGGTGGGCTCAGCTGGGAGTGTCCTAATAGATCAGAATGACCCTGGAACTCTGCCAGAGAGGAGCATTCCTTCTGAAAGGTCTGGATCCAGAGCTGGATGCCAATTCTACTCCCTTCCTTCTTCTTGCATGGATTGCTTGGGCTTCTCGGGCAGCAGGACAAGGATGTACCAGGGAACCTCCTCTCATACTGTTGTGCAATACGAGGCATGGAGGAACACGGCACCCTTCACCCTGGGGCCCCCCACACACTACTTGTGAGTGGTGGAATGATAGGATTTCCTTCTTCCAGCTGTCCGAAGTCCAAGATCTTACCCCTTTGGAAGTATTCCACATATAGCTGGGGTCACAGAGAAAACCAACAAAATAGGGGGACTGCCCTTTCTCTGTTTGCAATAAGATTTGGACTACTCTGGACCATTTGTTCCCAGAAACAGTAGATGAGTTTTGGGGCAAGAGTTGGTACAACTTGACAGGGGTCTGTAGGCCTGTGACAGCTGTTTCTGCTTCTCCTTTTCTCTCTCTGTCTATTCGAGTGACTTCGTACCATGGTCAAAGTATCCCAAGGAAGATCTGCTTAGAACAAGCTACCACATCCTTCTCTTCTTATTAATTGTACACACACACACACACACTCACACACACACACAATACACACAGCTTATTTCCTTAAGAGATTAAAGAGCCGACAGAGGTCTAATCAAGGAAGATAATAAAGGCTTGTCCTAGAAAAATCAGGTTAATGTCCTTACAGGCAGCAAGTGGCAATGTGTTACCAATACTGATCTAATTTAGTCTGGATGTGACCAACACGACAATCTCCAAGTCAGAGCTGCTTTTACTGGAACAATTTTCCTCAAGGAGAGATTCTACTGCCACCACCCTTTTCCCAAAAAAGGCTCTGGAAACTTCTAAATTGGCCAAGGGTGAGTGTGGCAGGTGAACTTCTGGGCTGCTTTGTGTGTCTGTCCCCTTCCACCATGAGGCAGGCAGATGCGCCACTTCTTCATTCCCCAGCCTGGCCGGACCTCTGCACAGCGACCTGGGTGGCTCCTGTGCCAGCACCTGTCTGGCTTCCCCCACCTCAGCCCAAACATCTGCAGGGGAAGGGGGAGGGACAGGCAGGGAAAGAACGGACAAGCAAAGTGTCGTGAGAGGAAAGAGGAGAGAGCATGTGAGAGTGCGTGAGCATGTGTGTTTGAGGAAGCCCCAGGAGATCAGCCTCCAACAGTGATTAATTTAGTGGGAGAAAATAGATTCTCACTGCCAGCCACCAAGTCTGCAGTAGCTGACAATGAAGCAGTCAGTTCAGCTTTCAGGAAGCTCCGGTCCTGTGAGAAGGCAGTTTGTGAGCTTGATGCTCGTGCACCAACAGGGGAGTCATTGTGGCATCAGTCCCCACAGTGGGAAAGGAGCCACCCTGCTCCTGGGGATGGGAGACAGTAACCTTCCCCAGAGCACACCTTCAGCCTAAGTGGGACTCAGCAACGCAAAGGCGCAAGAGTTCCGACAGACCCTGATGCCTGGCCTGCACTGTCCAGGAGAGTGTCCTTGCAGCACTACGATGCTGGGTGTGGACACCAGGCTGTCTTAGCTGCTGCAGAGGGCTGTGGTCTGGTGTGTTAGCGCTCCGTCTTCCTTTCTGGCAGCCGTGACATGATCACTCATCAGATATGATGCCACTCATTCATTCAGCAGAATGTGTCGAGCTTCCACTACGTCTCAGGCCCTGTGTTGGGTGCTACCGTCATGACAGTGTACAAAATAGAAGCAGTCCCTTCCCTCCCAGGACTTACAGTGTAGGGAGCGGGACAGAAAATTGAGTGATGAATAGGTTTCATCCATCCAGCTCCTAAATACACATGGTTCCAATATTCAAAGGGAACTGATTAAAACTAAAACAGGATATCAATGTCTTCTAGCCCATCATCATTTGACATATAAGGAACTGAGCCCACAGAGGTTACATAACTCACCCAAAGCCACACAGATAGTGGGTAGCCAGGGCTTGGGACTGTAGAACTTCCATTCCCTTTTTAACACTTTTCCTGCAACACCACACTGCCAAGGAGACCTAATATGAATGAAGCATATTCCACATTTCTGAAGTATGTTCTTCAAATACAAGCTCTGCCAAATGCTCTATGAAAAAAAGTGTTCTATAGTCAGCTAAGTATGGAAAATTCCAGTACTAGATCTTCCTTAGGAGGGTGACAATATATGTGATCACGTTAAAGACTCTGAGGTCTGGGGGGAAAAACTCTTCATCTTTGCCTAACCCAGTGTTTCCCAAAGTGCTTTGACCATGGAAGCCTTTTTATTTATGTAACACATCTTTACACCACACACTCATATTCCTCAGAACTTTGGAAAATCCCACATCAACTAAAGTTCTGTTAATTTTAGACATTGGACTTTCCCTTACACCTTTTTCCTGTTTTTTTTGTTTTTTTTTTGTTTTTTGTTTTTTGTCAAGGAGTCTTGGTTTTTCCCCTCTAAGTTATATTAGATCTAAATCTTCACTCTCCTCAAACTCTCCAATGCTTTGCACATTTCTGAATATCCCTTTTCCCTGGAATTCTGGGGCCCTCTATTCTCTTGAATGTTTTGCACTTTGCTCTCTCTGAATAGTTTCTAGGGATTATCCATTTCTTTCTGTGCCTCAGCAATTGATCTTAGATTTACTTTAAGCTTGCTTTTTCCTAAGTTGTCAAGGAAGGAACTTGAAACCTCAACAATCATCATCTTATGAATAAATCACAGATCCAATAACTGATCTATGGCCTTTCTCCACCATGATTTGCTTCTCCAGCTATCAGTTCTTTCATGTACTCATACAGTACTTATTGAACGCTGATGTACAAGCCACACTAAAGCCCACTTTCCCAGCAGTCTCTGGCTAGTTAATTCCACTGGTTAGAGAACTGTGGTAATAAGGTTAAGTTCGTGGGTTTGACCTCCATTGGGCCGATGAGTTTCATTCTGCCCATGATCTTGAATCCTGGCCAGTGTTCTCTCAAAAGGTTGTCTTTGGGCATGAAAGTGACAAGAAAGAGGGTGTGTCAGGCTTGGTTTAATTTGTTACCTCTAAAGAAAAAAATAGTCAAAGTCCCTGCCCTGGGACTAGTGACATCACGATATTAAGTATGTCCAAGTGATTGTCAGCTCCTCCTGTATCAGCCTTCCACCCAGCTCTCCTAGGTCTCCAGTCATCTCCAAAACCCTCTCCCTCTGCAAAATCCCATAATTATTTCATCAGGAAATAGCTAACACTTGTCTTTTATTTCCTTGCACTCAAACAAACCTGATGGGTTTTTTTCTATCAACTGTCTTATTTCTTTATTCCCCTGACACTGTGGTTCACACGTGTTGCTCAGAGATTTCATCTGAATCTAAAGAAATGAGAGAAGTAGCCTTAAAAAATGATAACTGCCCAATGAAAAAATGGGCAAGAGACCTAAATACATGTTTCTCAAAAGAAGTCATACAAATGGACAATAGGTGTATTTTTAAAATGTTCAGTATCACTCATCATCAGGGGAATGCAAATCAAAACCACAGTAAGATTGCTATCACTCCTGTTAGGATGGCTATTATCACAAAGATGAAAGGTTACAAGTGCTGGTGAGGAGGTGGAAGGAAGGGAACACTTACACACTGTTAGAGGGAGTGTATATTAGTACAGTCACTACGCAAAATGCTATGGAAGATTCTCAAAAAATTAAAAATAGAACTTCTGTATGATCCAGCAATCTCATTTCTGGATGTATATCCAAAGGATTTGAAAACAGTATGTTGAAGAGAGGTCTGTACTCTCATGTTAATTGCAGCATTATTCATAACACCCGAGATATAGAATCAGCCTACATGTCCACCAATGGATGGATGAATAAAGAAAATGTGGTCTATATACATAATGGAATACTGCTCAGCCGTGATCTCAGTCATACGGGGCATCTAAAAAAGTTGATCTCATAGAAGTAGAGAGTAGAATGGTGGTTACCAGGCTGGGGTGGTTAAGGGAAACATGTTAGTGAAAGGGTAAAAATTACAGTTAAATAGGAAAAATAAGTTCGAGAGGTCTATTGCACAGCATGGTGGTAAATGATGATACACTGTGTTCTTGAGGACTGCTAGGGGAGTGGGTGTTGTGTTCTCACTACAAAAAGGATATCCATGTGAGGTGATGCCTATGTTTGTTAGCTAGATTTAGCTATTAACCATATTAATAGGTTAGCTATTAACCATGCCATGTGCACATGTGCTGCAAGGCATCGTGTTGTACACAATAAATACTACAATGCGATCTGTTGATTTAAAAAAATTATGTTTTTTAAAAGTTTATGGCTTAATAGTAGGATTATCAGCAACAAGGACCTTTCACAAGAAACTCACTACCAGGTGTGAGACTGGATCTGAATTTTGACTGCACACACACACACACACACACACACAGTGTTTTTCTCAGAAGTTAATTCTTCTATTCCCCTGAGTTTTCATGGAATCCTTTGGGGAATTACTTCAATGAAATACAGCTTATTACTCCTGCTTCCCTGATACATCCAGGAATATCTATAATATAACAACACTCAACACAAAGTCATGAAGAAGTGTCATAGAAAACACTAGTAACACACAAAACATTAATTGAAAGACCAGGGATGGACACAGTGAGTTTCTGGCCAATCTCAATTTGCAAAACTCACTGCCTTCACCTACCACCTGGGATTCTTGGTTCTTTTCCCTGAGTGGGTGGGAAAGCCTGCAGCACAGCTACATCTGTGCTCAACCCCAGATATTCCTGAGACACCTGGCATGGGCTAAAACTGAAGCGGATCAGAGAGTGCTCCCGGGCTCAGCTCTGCCTGCGCTGGTTCCTCTGTTCTCCCCACCGGCAGCAGCCCTGCCTCCCTCCACTAAGCCCTGGCCAGAGGAAGCAAGAGAACATGACTGTTTCTGCTGACAAGCCCCATCTCACTTCTTTTCTCTCCCACATGTCTCTCAGAGCTCCACTGGCTTGCCCTCTGCCCTCTCTGTCCCACACCACCCGCCTTTACCCCTGCGTTACGATCTTCTTACTAACACTTAGTTTTCCAAAAGCTCAGTCTGCAGTAGCCCCATCAATCCTCTACTTCTGCGGAAAGGAAGCATTCTATAGCAGAAGGAACACAGCACTCTAAACAAAGCAACATGTTCTTTCCCATCCTTTATTCCCCTTTCTGTCTTCCAGCACCTTCCAGCTTGCCTCTTCCCCCATCTCCAAAACTTTCTAGATCATGGTTAACTCCCAAACGCACAAGAGATGTGATGTGCTCAGATTTCCCATGCCCAGTCTTCTCTCCCATGCTTCTTCTTTTCTTTTCAGAAGACGACAGAGGGGACTGATTTCACGATCAGGTCTCTTGCTCCCCTGCACCGAGAAAGCACGAGCCACAGACAACATGAGGCAGATGTTCTTGTCAGGATCCCATGCGTTAAGCGAGACGCATCCCATATGGCTCAGGCTGAAGACGGCCGCCCTCCCCATCTGCTTTCGGCCCCTCCCTCCCTCCCCTCCCCCAGAACACACTCAAATCTCCCAACAAGCCTGATGTGAATACACCAGCCATTTCAAACACCCAGGGATTTGGGGAAAGTGTTAAGAAGGGAACATAAACAATACATACTAATTGCTGCAGTGACATAAGTTATAAATTAAATTAGATAGGCCACAGTGCTGTGCTCTCCTCCTCCCCCAGCTTCTCATATAGAGGAAACCGACTTCTAACGAGCACCTTCTGAGATTTCAGTAGACCTCTGGATGCCTTGTGCCAAATTAGCCCTTAGCTCTGCTGGGTGCTGAGGTTCCAGAATATTCTGCACTGGGTACAGGGAGGAGGAGCCCCAGTCCTGGGTGCACTGTGGCAGGCAAGCCCACCTGCAGCTCGTGTGCTTTCCATTAGAGTTGCAGACTTGGAAAATGAACGAGCACTTTAGAATCAGCCTTGCCTTCAAGAAGTGGTCTGGAAGAAAGGAGGTGGTGAGCTTTCTAAATAAGTATGATGAGGCTTGCTGTTCCCTTTTGTCGTGACTGCCTGGGAAATCTCTGTGCCTGGAGCAAAGCAGGTGCTAAATGAACGTTAGTTGAGTAAATGAATGAAAGAATGAATAAGAAAAGAATGAATCTGTTGGAGACTCTGAAATGCCTTTGCTTTTTGCAAGGCTAAGTTATGTTCAGTCTGGGGAGGTGGGACCGATTAAAGGGGGAGGAAATGGCATGTGTTCAGGTAGGCCCAGGAGGCTTTGCCTTTGCCACAGCAATCCCTAAAGCTGGCTGAATGTAACAGAATCCAGAGGCCGTGTGTGAAAATTTGTTGCTGTTGTTTGGTAAAATCAGAGTGAAGGGGCTCCAGGCCCTGGGTTTCTCTTTGTTTTTCCCAGCAACTCCCCATCCACATGCCAGTTCTAAGATGCCTGTATTCTCACCTGCTTTCCCCTCTCAAAGCAAGTTTTCTCCATGCTGCAAGGCCAAGTCTAGATCTTTTGTGATAGGAGCCAGTGACAGTGTTGTCAAAGTCTGTTCACTCAGCAAACACTATGGAGTGACCTCTGTACACTTGGCACTGTGCTGGGCCCTGGGGAACCACAAACAAATACAACACAGCTGCTGACCTCAAGGGGCTAATGGTTTAGTGGGGAGAGGGCAAGCACACAGATAATGACCATTCTGGGCACCCTGTGGGCCTCAGGGCCATGGGTGTCTCTGCAGCACGTCAGAGAGCTTTCCACTGAGGTGAGTGTGAAGCCCAGAGAGGACCAGAGGCCTGAGCCTGGAATCTTCTCTTGGCTCCTGCCTGGGGCTCTTTGCTCTCCACCAGGCTGTACAACAGGTTGGCCACCCAGAGTGACTTCAGGCAGTGCCCCGCTGCCTCACCTCTTGCTAAAAAGAGCTCCCATTTCCACAGGGACACCGAGTAGCATGACCAAATACCTTCGCCTACCCTGATTTTTCATTCTTTGTTTGCCTTGGTATAAATGCAAGGTGCCAAATACCCCTTAGACTGGATGCCTACAAGCTGCCGGAGAGGGAAACAAGCCTGGGAGCAGGGCCATTTGCATGCTTTCATTAATGCAGGCTGTGGCTGGCCAGGCTGCCAGCTCCCCTGAATGCATGTCTTCCTGGGGTGATAAAGAATCAATTGGCTTGATGCAACTTCTGGATCCTTGTTACAGCCCTGGCTTGGGTCCATGGAGGACCTCAGACAGACATCAATAACCTTGCCTCTCACTGCCTTCATCGGCCTTCATGCTGGTCCCATTATAATGAGCCAATATTTACGTACGTTTTAATGGCACTGCCAACAGCACACTATAATAGAGTGGCCAGTCCGGGGGAGTGAGGGAAGATGGAGGCTATGCTTTCTCTCTCATTCTACTTTTATTCAATCTGAAGGAAGAGGGTGTCTCTCTCCCCAAATCCTTCTTTCCAATACCTGAGGCCTCAGTTTCCATTACCACCCAGAGGGTCATCATCAATAAAAATGGGTACTATTTGTTGGGTATCCATAATACAAGGAGCTATCTTCCATGCATTCATTATCTCATGTAATTGTCACAAAATTTAGCAACAAAAGTGGTATTGATATGTAACAGATGAATAAATCAAGGCTCAGAGTGGTTGAAAAGTCAGCTCAAGGTCACACAACTATAATCAGGGTTACAGGCAAGACAAAAAGATCATATAGGAAGAACCAGCATTTTAGCTTAGGACTAGGCCCAAACTCTATGTACTTTTATTCAGTTACATTGCCTTGGGTCTTTATAACTCAATAAATGTAATGAGTATTTATTGAGCAACTACTATGTGCCAGTCTCTGAAGATACTGAAGTGACTAAGACAGATAAGTTCTGTGTTTTAGTGTCTGAACATCAAAAGACAATAAACAAATACATAAACAAGAAAATATTCCCTGATGATAAATGTGTGCAGAGAGTAGAGTGAGTGACTGGGTGTACTTTTAGATGGGGTGACCAGGAATATCCTCTTGGGAGGCGACATTCATACTGAGTCATAGATAGTAGGAAGGAGCCTGCCAAGTGGCCCTCAGGAGCATGGCTCATTGTCCCAGGCTGGGAATGGGCTGGGTGGGTTTGAGGAAGGAACAGAAGACCAGTGTGGCCGAAACACGGTGGTTGGGAGGGCGCAAGGGGGAGACCAGGTAGGTCGGCAGGGCTGGATCCTCCTGGCTTATATGCCCTGGGAAGCCATGTGGGCTTAATTTCGATTGTGATAAGGAGTCTCTGGACTTGATCTGATATAATTATTTAAGTTCCCTCTGGTTTTGTGTGGAGAAGGATTAGAGTGAAACCTGGAGGAACAAGTAGAGTTGGTGAGGGGGTCACTGTGATGGCAGCTCAGGGAAGGGTCGGAGTCTCTGAAGGAAGGAGAGAAGTTCGAACAGTCTAGACATGTGTAGGAGGTAGGATAAGCTAGTCTGGGTGATGGATTGGATAGGAGGTGTGAGGGAGAGAGAAGAATCAGGAAAGTCTCCTCCGTTTTAGAAATGAGCAACTCGGTGACTCACGGTGCCGTTTGTTGAAATGGAGAGTGCTGGGTGCAGAGTTTGCTAGGGGGGTTGTGGTAGGGAATCCAGAGATCCGTTTGGGCCCTTTTAAACTTCAGGCGTTAATTAAACATTCATATGGTAAGTAGTTGAGTGTCACCATGGAGACGGTGCAGTTACAGATGAGAAAGGTCCTATCCTGCTCACACCTTCACCTCCAGAGGAAGAGACAGGAAGAGAATGCTGCAGCGAGGGCTGAGAAGGACAGGCTGGGGTCAGGGGGAGCACTGCAGAACGCGACATCAAGGAAGCCGAGACATCGAGGGCTTCAAGATAATAATAATAGTAATAACAGAAGGAGGAGGAGGGGAAAAGAAGAAGGAGAGAGGGAGGAGGTAGTAGTAGCAGTATAAAGAGCTTATTGTGTGCCGGGCACCAATCTAAGAGTTTCATACGTTTTAACTTAGTGAAATCTCGCGACGAGCCTAAGGAAATAACGTTATTCTGTCCATTGTACAGACGAGACAACGGGATCCCTTGAGAGACTCCGTAAGCGTGAATCCCCTGGTCTTTCTACCCCTTGTGCTCATTGAATAAGCAATGCCCAGTTCCTTCTTTCCCTGCCCTACCGATCAGCTTCAGAGCCTCGAACAGGTACCGACTGAGTTCTCGGGAGGTCTTGTCCCTTTCGCAGCCCTGAACTTGGTTTATTAATCTCTGTGTCGGTTTCAATGCTCAGACCCGGGGAAGCCTGCTAGCTTAGCTGACAGACAAGCAGGCTGCAGCTGTGGAAAGTCATCAGGTTTCTTATTTTGCTCTATTCTCCAACACAAACCTTTTTCTCTAGGCTCATCCTCTCGCCAGCTGCTAAGCCCATCGTGTGGTGTTCGGGCTGTCCCTCGCCGCCCCGAAACTGCTTCAAACCCTTTCTCAAGACCTCATCCAAGTCTCGCCTTCTCTGAGGGGGCTTCCCTGAGAAGGCTACCCATATTCATCTCTACAATCCTTCAGACATTATTTCAGATTTAATTAATTTTTGTTCTTAATTAGATTCAATTTTGCACTTCGTACTGGCAAAGTAGTTGGGTTCCCGTGACATACTTCACAGTCAAACGCATTATTACCAGGGGTGGAATTAACAGTGAAGGGAGAAAAATGTGTCCCTGGGTGTCAGGAGAGTAGGAAAGAGAAAATATTAGATGCCAATTAACCCTGGGCAGAGGCATGCCAGAGGAGGGGTCACTGAGGAGAACCAGGCCAGGACACTCCCAGGCTTTCTGCCCCTGGCAATGCTGGGGACATGGTCTTGTGCAGCTAGACATGGCCCTGGCTGGTCCTCCAGAGAGGAGGAGCAGGGGCCATCTGGGAAGTGGGCCCAACTGCGGTATCCCTTTGACTTGGCTCTTGTCACATCCATCTGAATGGACCAAATATATTTGCACATGGAACCTGCCCTAGCAATGGCCAGTATAATTGGAGAGTGCCCTGAGTTTCCCTCACCAATCCTCCCATCTACTTAGGGTTTAAAACTCGTATACTCAAGGGAGAAAGCTTTTTATTTTGCAACTCTAAATAAGTGGGCCTATTTCCCAGAACACAAGTGAGAGAATAAGTGGGGACAGGTCAGTAACACTGAGGGTTAAGCAGGTGTAAGCAGTGTGGAGGTGGCCAGAGGAGATAATGTCCTGCATGGGTTCACCAGGGGGGCAGAGGAGAGGAAGGTCTCATAGAGGGGGCAGTGGGAAACATGTGACGAAGAGTCATGAACTTCCCAAGCCCCCAGGATAGGCCCTACTTTCCTCCCAATAGGGTAAAATGGAGACAAATAGGGTAAAGAAAGATTTTTTATTACAGATTGCTCTGTGCCCATGTGAGGCCCTACAGAATCAGCACTACATGCAGGGAGAACCATATCAGTCCTGCTTCACAGAATTCTGAAAAATGTTCATTCATTCCTTCCTTCATTCATTCATTCAACAAATATTTATGAACATCTACTATCTGCAGACACTGTCCTAGGTGATTGCAATATACCATTGAACAAAACGGACACAGATCTCTGCACTTGCAACGTTATCGTTCAAATGCTAGGACTCGGACAATAAACTACAAACACGATAAAGAGTCAGTTACACAGGATGTTAGAGGTGATGAGAGCTAAGTCTTCAACAGAGTTTATCTTTCCCAAAGCATGCACTGTCCTAAACATCACATTATCATATACAGTCACAGCTTGTTTTCTGCTGTCTCATCAGGACTCTCTGAAGCCGGAGTTGCCACACATCTCACCTTTCTCTTGTTCCATCAGACACCCTCTGCCATCCACCTGCCTCCCTCAAACCTGCACTACACACATAATGGACGCAGAGAAGGCGCTTGGTCACATGGATGGCACTGAATTAACCATCCTAGTTTGGAGCATAGACTCTGTCCCTCACCAGATATCATCCTCTAAGATTATCTGTTTGTCTGTTTACCAGGACCCTGGAGCTCCATTTCCACAGATCCTTCCTTGTGTCACATGTGGGAAATGTGGTTATCCAAGGAGACTTGGTCTAACTCAGAGAAAAAAGAAAACAGAATCCTATTCCTATGACAATTGATTTTCCTTCCTTTCCTCTTAGGTCCCTGGAGCCCCTTCTCTACACCGCCTCCCTCTCCTGGATCGTTCCTGGACCAGAAGAGAGATGGGCAATGAGGCAAACCTCTTATATTCTTACCTATGTTCCACAGGCAACTGTTCTAAAATTCGCTATATGGAAGGACTGAGAATGCTTTGATTTGCTGTCTTGTCCAGCACATGTGTACGCACACATGGCATGGAGAAGCCAGCATCCCCCCACGTGTCCAGCATTAGGAGAGATGAGCAGAAACATTCTTGGTCAATAAAATCATCGACCACGCTGAAGTGCATTTGGACTGCTGTCTTGTTCTTAACTAATTCTCATATATATTTCATCAAGTTCTATAGGGACATAGCTCAGCAATGCTTTTAAATTCGGTATATGTAAAAAATAGAGGGAAAAGCTTAAAAATCCAGTGTTTCTATGCACTAGAGTTCTTTGAACCTCAGCCCCAGGCCCCTTTCTCTGTCCATTCATGTTGCATTCCTGTTCAATCTCAACCATGTCTTCTCTTCAGATACCATCTCTCTGCTGTTGAGTCCCAGACTTGTATTTGCAATCCAGACTTTTTCTTGTGGTTTTTGAAGAAAGAACTATACAATACCCCCAAGGGATATCTCTACTTGGCCGACTACCAGGTTCCTCAATACCACACCAACAGAACAAATGCACTGTCCTCCCCCCACCACCACCAGACCGGGATCTCTACCAGTGTTCACCTCAGCAGTAGCTTCACCACCATCCAGTGGGACAAGCCAGAAATCCAAGCATCATCACAGATGCCGCCTTGTTCTCGCCCTTCACATTCAATCTTTTGGAAGTTCTAGCAACTTTGCATCCTAAATGTGTCTTGCATCTATCAACTTCACTTTGTCTCTGTGCCACCACCTTAATGCCAACACCCTCATCTCTCACGGGGCCACTGCAAGGATTTCCAGCCAAACTACACTTTGCTCCCTCTGTAATGAGATCCCCACATTGCAACCAGAGGAATTTCTAAATACAAATCTGATAGTGACACCCCTATGTTCAAATTACTTAAATAGTTTCCTACTGCTCTAAGAATAATACCCAAATCCCCATGTTATGGTCTCAATTGTGTGCCCCCAATATCATATGTTGAAATCCTATCCCCCCTCAGTACCTCAGAATGTGACTTTCTTTGTAGATAAGGACTTTAAAGAGGTAATTAAGGGGGCCGGCCCGTGGCTCACTCGGGAGAGTGCGGTGCTGATAACACCAAGGCCATGGGATTGGATCCCATATAGGGATGGCCAGTTAGCTCACTGGGTGAGCATGGTGCTATTGGATCCCATATAGGGATGGCCAGTTAGCTCACTGGGTGAGCATGGTGCTGACAATACCAAGTCAAGGGTTAAGATCCCCTTACCGGTCATCTTTAAAAAAAAAAAAAAGAGGTAATTAAGTGAGGACACTGGGGTAGGCCTTGACCCAATGTCACTATGGCTGATGTTCTTATAAGAAGAGGAGATTACAACACAGACAGGCAAGGAAGACCACATGAGGACAGCGAGAAGACCACCTCCACAAGCCAAGAAGAGAAGCATTAAAGAAACCAACCCTGTGACTCCTTGATCTATTTGCAGGGAACTGTGAGAAAATAAATTCCCATTGTTTAAGCTACCCAGTCTGTGGTACTTTATTATAGCAGCCCAAGCAAACTAGTACATCTTAGCAGGGCTACAAAGTCCTCCATGGCTGTGTGGTGGTTTTAAAATATGTCCACAAATTTTTTGGTACAACTTCCTTCGAAAAGTGGTGCCTAATTTCCCACCCCTTGAGTGTGGGCTGTACTTACCGGCCCATGTTACCATGTTACATAGAACATGGCAGAAGTGACAGTCCAAGATTAGGGCATAGAGAATATTAGGGCTATTCCTCTTGGATCACTTGTTCTGGGGAAGCAGACGTCCTGTCACAAGGACTCTTAGGGAGCCCGATGGAGAGGTCCGCATGGTAAGGACTGAGGCCTCCTGCCCATAGCAGTGTGAGCAAGCTCTCCTGTAAACAGATCCTGCATCCCTAAACAAACCTTCAGATCACTGTAGCTCTTGCCAATGTCTTGACTGCAACTTCAAGACAGACCCTGAATCAGAACTGCTCAGCTAAGCTGCTCCCCAATTCCTGAACCACATAAACTGTGAGATAACAAATGCTTGTTGTTTTAAGCTGCTAAGTCTTAGGGCAATTTGTTATGCAGCGATCAATAACTAGCACAGCTTGACTCTAACTATTTTTCTAGGCTTGTCTTTCACTGTGCTCTCTTGCTCTCCGAGCTCCAGCCCTATTGACTCCCATGCTGGTTCTCAAATTCCCTGTGCTACCCAAACCCCTTTTCCTAAAAGGTATGCCTAGATTCTTCTTTCTTTGAGTCCTGCTCTTCCTTTTGATAGCATTGCAAGCATTAATTCCTCACAGAAATCTTTCTTGATATCTGGTCTAGTATAGTAATATGTTCTCATTAAACCATGTTTCTTTCCTTCAGAACACTTTTCTCCATTTATTATTATTTGTTCAAGGGTGGTTATTGGATTGACATCTGTCTTCCCCACAAGACTACAAGCTCCTTGGGGCCAGAGATGGTGCTATTTTTGCTCACCTCTGTGACCCCTGTGCCTATGCAAGATAGTCATTTAATAAACAATTGTTGGATGGATGGATGGGTGGGTGGATGAATGGTTGGATAGGTGGATGTTAGCCAATATCTGCAGAGAAACAAGTCTTATACTCAGAATTGTGCTTCTGTTAAGTCACCCAGTTGCAGGATTCTCTGCAACCCTACAAACACTGCTAACCAATCCGTAGCTACACCTGAGTGAATTAAGGCTCAGAAATCTGTACATGGTTTGCTCATTCATTTTGTGCCATTAAAAAATTATTTGGGGGCCAGCCCAGTGGCACACTGCTGCAGTGCGCCGCTTGGGAGTGCGGCGGCGCTCCCGCCGAGGGTTCGGATCCCACATACAGACCGGTTCCCGCTCACTGTCTGAGCGAGGTGTGGGCGCGACACCAAGGGTTGCAATCCCGTTGCCGGTCCCGGTCCGGTACGGGTGCGACACTGAGGGTTGCGATCCGTTGCCAGACACGAAAAAAGACAAAAAAAAAAAATTATTTTGTCTTTTTTTAGTATCTTTGTAAAATTTCTTTTCAAAATCCCATTATGTCATTGTTTATGGAAAGGATGTTTTTCCAAATCTGGAACAGGTAAAGGGTAAGCCCCCACAGGTAGATTGGGGGGTGGGGTGCAGGCTTTGCCACTCCTCCTCGTTACAGCTGTGGGACATGTTTAGAGAGATTTGATGTGGGGGAGGGATGCGCAAGGCCAGTTCTTGCAGACTGAAGACACAGCAGCTGTGCAGATGGAGCTCTGCAAACAGTTGTGCCTTAACCGATGAGCCTTGAGAAAGAAGGCCAAATAGAGATGTTGCTTATGAATTGGATAATCCTTCCTTGTATAGATAATAACATGCATAGCTCTGTACCTGCCTGATATAGTGACCCTAGAGGAGAAGGCCCCAACCCATTTTTAGAAAGAAATGTCATAATTTTAAATAAAAATAAATGCTTTTAAATCCAAGAGCTTTATTAAGTCAAACCATTTAGCCACACTCCGGCTGGTTTGCCCTAGTTTAAATTTGTGTTGTCTGTAAGTGTAGTTTATGAATGACATTTCTTTAAAAGAAAAAAAACCCACCAGAAACCTGTTTATCTTGAGCCTCTTTATCTCAGGCTATTTTGCATGTATATGTATGTACATATATCTGTAATTTCTCCCTAGGACCAGGAAAGCCAGACTTGGGAAGAGCTTTTATTCATTATTTAATCAAGGAAAGAGCTTTAACTCAAACAAGAGCAGGGTGGGGAGGGGAGGGTGGGGGGAGAGTGGCCAGCAGAGTGAAAGAGGCTGGGCGAGAGAGAACATTTTTATAAACAGACTCTTGAGATAAAAACCTGAACAAAGAGCAACAAACAGCTCCTTTCTACATCTTTTTTTCTTTCTTTCTTGAAGCTCCTGACAGACTCAATTCCCTTTCTGCATAATCTCCTCTCATTTCTTTCTGGAGTGATGTCAGTGTTCTGAGTGCAGAACACTTCACCACTTGTCTCCCCCTAAGGTTGCTGCTTCCTTTGGCTACAGACAGACGGTGGAAACCCCAGCCCCACCCCCAGCAGGCTGCATGTGCCTTCCACCTCCCTCCAGCCCCGACCTTCCCTTCCCCACTCCGGTTGATATCAAATCCTGCAACTCATTCACCCTAGGTTCTCTTCCCCTCACCTGAAATAGTTTTCCACGATCTGATTCATTTTGCAAGGTGCACATAGCTGATATTCAGCCTCAGTTCCACTTGGGATGGGACAGGGGAACTTGTTCCTGCTACTGGACTTGATTCAGGCCCCGCTGATCCCTGTGAGCACCCACCAAGTGCCAGGCCTCATGCCAGTGTTATCTCGATTAAGCCTCAGAACAACTCCCATCCTCGTTTGCAGATAAGGGCACCGAGGCTCTGATGGACAGCTTCACATTTGTGGAGAGAATCCTGACCTTGGAGTTGGCCCTGCCTTCCCACCATGACATCCTCTCTGACTCTCTTCCAGGTTTCTTCCTTCCCATCAAGATATTCTTCCTGAGAATTCCTTAGTGGTCTAAATCTGCCCCTCTTGTATTTTCTCCCGTTAGCTGGACTCCATTCCATTTTTAAACTTTCATTAAATCATCAATTTGACAACTATTTATTGAGCACCTCCTGTGTGAAGCAAGGCAGCTACCCTGGTGGCCCTTGCATTCTGCTTTAGGAAGACAGATCACGACCGAGTAAACACGTCATGGATCAGGTGGCAATATGCGCTAAGTCACAAGAGGCCCAGTGGGACATCGAGGATAGAATGTGCTGGGGATGGGGAAAAGGTCCTCCCCACCTATACTAAGTGGTCAAGGAGACCAAATGGAAGAGTGACACTGAAGAGCAGACCTGATGGGCAAGAGGAATTCAGCACCGGAGGAAGAGGGTTCTCGGTGGAGGGAACAGCGAGTGCCCAAGTGCTGAAGTCCATGGTGTGTCTGAGGGACAGTTGGGAGGCTGGTGTGGCAGGAGAGAGTGGCTGAGGAGGAGAGGTCTGGGAGAGACCAGGTCAGTGGCGACGGAGGAGCAGCACCAGGGCCTTCTGCATAACAACTTTGGTCTTGAGTCTAAGCGAGCTAGAAAGTTATAGAGGGTTGTCTGCAGAATCCATGATCTGACCACACCGCTCTGGTTGCTGTGTCAGGAACAGCCCAGGGGTGGGGAAGCAAGGTCAGAAGCAGGAAGGCCAATGAGGAGGCTCTGCAGTGACCCCGGTGCCAGCTGGTGGGGACAGGAGGGGTGATGAGAAGGGGTTAGATTTTGAAGCAACTTTATTTAGAAGGTGGAGCCAACAGTGAATGCTAATGGCTTGGATGGAGGATGTGAGAAAAAGAGAGGATAACTTCAAGGCTGTGGCCGGAGGGATGGAAGGATGGCGTTGCCATCACTGAGAGGGAGAAGATAGTAAGGAGGAGCATCGGGTGATGGTGAAGAGGGAGAGGAAGGCTTGAGGAGAGCAAAGGTGAGAGACTGTCACTTAGGAGAGCAGGAGAGTGAAGGGACTGGGCAGATGGAGTCGGAGTGCCCAGCAGAGCTGAGAGCTCACTGGAGGTTGGTGGCCATGAATTTATTTTTTGTCCTTTTTTTGTGTGTGTGTGAAAGGCTGCACCGCGCTCAGCCAGTGAGCGCACCAGGGCCATCCCTACATAGGATCCGAACCCGCGGTGGGAGCGCTGCTGTGCTCCCAGCGCTGCCCTCTCCCGAGTGCACCACAGGCTCAGCCCGGTGGCCATGAATTTAAAGGGACATCATGGCTGGTTTTCTCTTGTTGTTTTTTTTTTCTAGCCATTTTCAGTTGCATTTGTGCAAGTGTGGAGTGGGTAGGGAGTTGGGTTTAATGAAGGTTAGAGATTTACCAGCCCGGGCAACAGAGGACAAAGTGGGGAAGGACATGAGCAGATGCATGGGAGAGATGATGGTGAAGGTCAAGGGAATCTGAGCAGGAGACGCAGGGCACAAGGCCTGGCGGGGTGAGGCACAGTGAAAAGTTGGCTGGGGGATTGATGGGTTGCACATTTTAGTAAGGGGAAGAGTTGTTGCGGTGGGGAAACTACAGGGAGTGGTCCGGACAGACAGAAGGTGGTGGGAGGTCAGAGCCTGAAAGGCTTAAAATAGAGATTAGGGATGGGGTGTAGAAATCGGAAGTTAAAGGTTCAAGGATATGAGTATGGAAGCGGGTAAGTTCCGGAATCACCTTCTCTGATATCTCCTATACCTTGGACTCACCTCCTTCTCTTCAGCTTGTCTGTGTTTCTAAGAATCCTCTTCCTTTCTGATATTTATGTCATTAGCTGAGACAAATCTGGCTCATCTCCTCCAACCTGTTGGTTCCCACTTGTGTTAGTCTGCATCCTCTGAGAGTCAGAATGACTGAACACACACGACTTTCATTAGGGAAAATGTCTGTGTGAGAGGAAATGGGGAGGGATCCAGGTAAGGCTGGGACAGCGGTCAGACCACCACGCAAGCCTGGCCCCAAGCGTAGGAGAGTGGGTAGGTCAGATAGAAGCATCCTAAAGAGCCGTGCAGTCTAAGGAAGGTTCAAAGATTTGGCAAGGCTGTCAAGGAGTCCTCTAGCTGTAAGTAACTGTCAGAGGAGTCCCTGTTCCAGGAAAAGGCCTGTCTTAGCCTGCCTGGACACACTCACTCATGGCTGGGAATAGCCCACAGGAAACTTGGGCTCGAGCTAACGCAGTAGTGGGTTTTGAGCCCAGCAGCGGGGACCCTTGGTCAATTGTGTTGCCCATCATTGGAGTTCTACAAAGCACATTCTCATGAATCCCACTACTCCAGCTGCAGGACCAAGCTCGGAAGTGAGGTCACTGCTCTTAAACTCACTATCCTGTGCTTTTCAGCCTTTTGTGAAATCTGATGCTGAGACCTTCCTGAGAGAAGCATGTGGGCAAAGTGCAGCCCCTGGTTTCCTTCACACATGGCAACACTCTCCACACTGACCTCATTTCTGACAAGTTTCTTTGCCTTTGGGAAGGGTGCATTCTGCATGCTGCCTGCCAAGCCCATGTCCAGCCACCACTGATAAAATGGGCACAAGCATTGGGTCTGCAAGAGCTGGGCTGGGAGGTGTTCCACACATCAGTTGACCATGGAGGTGGGATCAGGGCTGACTTGGATCCCTTTTATCACTCGGCTGCTGACATCGGCAGACTCCCTCTCTCCCCTGTTGGGCTACTTTCTTCCACCCATTTGGCATTCTTTATGTCCTGCCAGATTCTCTGTCCCGTTATTTCCTACTCATTGACACCTGAAAATCTAGCTCTCACAAAACCTTATCTCAAAGACTTCCTCCTCCACCAGCCTGATTTCTCAAGTCTGCCATCCATATAAATACCCATCTTCAGCCCCTGGCACTTTGTGCCTTCACCATAAAACACACCTTTGTTTTCTCTTTCCCTCTGCGATTCCTTTCACTCCGTGTCCCTCAACAACACCTAACATCACTTGTGCGATCTCTCTCAAGTTGGTCCCTGTGCTTTTATGCTATGTCTGCTGCCAAAACACTGCCTCATGCTCCAGCTATTCCCCTCATCAGCTAACGTGATCTACTGCTTCCTGCCCTTGCTGTTTCTTTTTCATCCTTTCCTCTTTCTTTCCCTGCGCATTGTTCCTCCTGCTGTCCCTCCTTACTTGCACATTGTCCTTCCTCATGACTCCTGCTCCCACTCTCCCCTCTTCACCGTCAGAATGGATCTCACAGATCCACTTGCCCCACCGCCACTTCTTCTCACCCTGACCTGAATAAGGCCCCAATGCATGACCCTCAGAACTGTCTTCTTCTTTTTTTTTTTTTTTCCTTTTTTTGTCTTTTTTCGTGTCCGGCAACGGATCGCAACCCTCAGTGTCGCGCCCTCACCGGACCGGGACTGGCAACGGGATCGCAATCCTCAGTGTTGCGCCCGCACCTCGCTCAGCCAGTGAGCGGGAACCGGTCTGTATGTGGGATCCGAACCCTCGGCGGGAGCGCCGCCACACTCCCAAGCGGCGCACTGTAGCAGCATGCCACTGGGCCGGCCCAGAACTGTCTTCTAAAAACATACAAAAAACACCTTCCACAGGTAGGGCCATTGGCAGCAAAGCCTTGGTCCAACAGGTCCTGCCTCCCAGCCCCAGCTGGCTGGCATAGTTCACACTGGATGCACCCACAGGACATGGGGTTTTTAGAGATCAGGGATGATGTTAGAGTTGAAGTAATAATAACTTGGAGTGTGGCTTCATAGGTGTCTGCCTCAAGGTTACTCACTGAGGAGTGGCAGAGCTAGAATCTAGGTATAGTGACACTAAATCTGCTGTTCTTTCAACTGTATTAACAGTGCATGTGGTTAAGAAGAAATTCCAGCACTGGGTGAGGTCATGGGCTTCCAACAACTCCAGTGACTTGGTGGGGGAGCAGCAGCATGCAGTAACCAGGGAGCTAGCTAGCAGAGTGGGGGACAATTTTTGATAATTATGCATCCTACAAGGGATTAACATCCAGAATATACAAGGAACTCAAGCAATTACACAGTATAAAACCAAATAACCCAATTAAAAAATGGGCAAAAGAGATGAATAGACATTTTTCAGTGGAAGACATACAAATGGCCAACAGGTATATGAAAAAATGCTCAGCATCATTAGTCATCAGGGAAATGCAAATCAAAACCACATTGAGGGGCTTCTGGTCAAGATGGCAGAATAGATGGTCACCAGCATCACTCTCTCCCACAAATCAACAAATTTACAACTATAAAAAAGCAACAACAGCCAAGCTGGGACAGCTAGAGCTCAGGGGAAGAGGAGGAGAGACCTACAGAGTGCATGAAGGCAGGAGAAGCCATGATGAGAGAAAGAAAAAACTGCTATGACCATTTCCAACCATGGCCACTTCCAGGCTGGAGCTGCTGAGAGCACAGAGCAGGAGCTGGCAAAAGCCTCAGCTGTGCCGTTCAGATGAAGTTGCTTGGAGGAGGCAGATGAGAAGAGGGCCAGGGTGGCTCCCAGGCCAGCAAGACCACTAATAGGGTTCCTGTGGGCCCACATAGGAGTGAGGAGCCAGAACAACTGAAAAAAAAGGAGCCACTCTGAGGCTGGTGAGTCATTGCAAGGGACCACTGCACAGCCCATCTCATGGGAAGTGTTTGTAACACAGGCAGTGGGGAAGACGGGCCCATCAAGAGAACATTGGGGCACAGCAAGGACAGCTGATCTGCCCCCACTTCAGCGTAGGACCACTCAGTGGAGACTGGTCAGGAATATAGAACTGCAGAGGGTAGAGTTTGATGAAAAGACTCAGGCACAGACCAGAGTTTCTATACAACCCAGGTGCACCAGATTTCTCAAGAGCCGGAAGTACCTATAAAGTCACAAAAAGCCTGAGCTGCACAAAAAGCCTTCCCTAGGGAATCAGCAGCAAAGCAGCAATTTAGCTCAACCACAGAGCTCAAGTACTGGTCCCCACAGGAAGCTCCCCCATTTCAGAAGTAAGCAAAGGACAACAAGTTAGTTCCAGTGCAGAGTCTGAGTGGTGGGAAGAGCAAACAATTCAACATAGAAATAAAAGAAAAAACAAACCCGCAGCCAGAGACAAAGTTTGATATTAACTAGTAAAGGTCTCATTTCACCAAAGAACACCTATAGCACCTAGATGGACCGGAAGTCCCCTGGGCTACCAAGCCAAAAAAGGGGGAGGGCTGGGGCCCCAGCAATGCCCCTGACACCTGCAACCAATCCCAAGGGTGGGGGATGAGGGCCTTAGTCACGCCCCTCTGACACATGCAGCCAGCCCAGCAGCAACCATCAAGTCACCATAGGAAATGCCCCAGGCTCTCCCAGCCCAGGGCAGTGCGGAGGCCTAGGGCTTTTGCCACACTCCCCTGACATCTGCAACCAGCCTGGCAATGACCAAGCCACTGCTAGAAGCCCCCTGGTCTCCCCTGTGGGAATGAGAGGTGTGCCACAGTCTTCAATCCCACACCTCCTCCTTCCTCCTTCTTCCATCCCATTTCCTTCCCTTTTCCCTCTCCCCCTCCCTCCCAACTGCTCCACAACAGCATCCTAGAATGTAAAAAATAATATTAATAAAATTACATTTTCTTTAGAAAACAACAACAACAAAAACCCATATTGAGATACCACCTCACCCCAGTTAGACTGGCTATGATCAAAAAGATGGAGAATAACAAATGCTGGTGAGGGTGTGGAGAGAAGGGAACACTCCTACACTGTTGGTGGGGCTGTAAATTAGTACAACCACTATGGAAAACAGTATGGAGGTTTCTCAAACAACTACAGAGAGATCTACCATACGATCCAGCAATCCCACTTCCGGATATACACCCAAAGGAATGGAAATCATCCTGTCAGAGGGACACCTGCACTCCCATGCTCATTGCAGCTCTGTTTACAATAGCCAAGATATGGAACCAACCTAAATGTCCATCGATGGACAATTGGATATGGAAAATATGGTCTATATACACGATGGAATACTACTCTGCCATAAAAAAGAATGAAATTCTGCCACTCACAGCAACATGGATGAGCTTATAGAAACGCATGTTGAGTGAAATAAGCAAAGCACAGAGGGATAAATACCGCATGTGCTCACTCATAAGTGGGAGCTAAGAGAGAAAGAAGGAAGGAAAGAGAGACCACAGTGGTGCATTGGACTTGCAGAGGGAGAGAGCATACCTAGGGATACAAAGTGGAGTGGGGTACGGGGGGAGGGGGAGGGAGAGTGGGGATTAATTGGGTGGGGGACATGGGGTATAATCACAATTTGTGGCAAGGGGCATGCTGCTATTATGGATCTGGCTATCTCATCCTGGGCACAAGTGGTGATGGTCAGCTTTGTACTCCATGAATATTCATAACCACTAAAAAAAATAAGATAAAAAAGAAAAGAAAAGAAATGCAGAACCTGGGCCCATCCAGCTTATTGAGTCATAATCTGCATCTTAACAGGATATCCAGGTGATCTCTATGCATATTAAAATATAAGAAGAACAAATCCAGATTGGCTGCTTAGCTCAGTTGGTTAGAGCAGAGCCCTGTAACACAAAGGTCATGGGGGTTTGGATCCCCATAACAGACAGCTGCCAAAAAAAAAAAAAAAAAGAAGAACCAATCCAGAGAACCTCACCTACACCTCCCAACTCCAGATTAGGGGCTCCAGAACATGGATATTTGGCTGTCAATGTATAGAAGAGTGAAGAGAGCTCTCTGTAACACGATAGATACCAAATCAATATTATTTACTGATGGATTGATTAAACAGTCCTGTCCCTTAGTTATTTTTGTCTTCTATAAATGGCAAGTCAAGTTATTCACTCTTCAGTGATTTTTTTTCAGTGGAAGATACTCTAAGGATGACTGCAAGGCACACTTTGTGGCTATCGTATCTTCCATGTGTGCTAAATGACCACACACTGGGATTCCATACTGCAACTCAGGAACCTGCAAGTGCAGGTGAGAAGAAGCAAGCAAATACAGGCAAATCACAGACACAGTTCCCTGGCTCTGCCCCACCCACGGAGACACCTGCACAGTGCCCCAAGCTATATTTAGACTGACATGCCACCTCTGGTTGTCACCCAGCCAGCAGTCTTTGTAATCTAAAGAAAGAGAGTCCCTAGAAACATTGATTTGTGGATCCATCAGCATCTTCCATCCTTCAGACCCACAGACAGGAAGAAAGGCATCCTTGGCAAGTGACCAGGCAGACTGGGCTCAGCCCCTTGATAGATGAGGGGCAGTAAATACCTAATGGGGGTGGGGGTGGGGGGTGTGCAATATCTGGTTATTTCATACTGAAATGAGGTAAAGGGTCAGAAATGCACTCGAAACCATCCTACCTCTAGGCACATCAGGTGTGTATGTATACAGAGTGGTTACCGAGAAAGAGCTTCAAGGAAGAAACATTTCTATCTGGATGACAGTGTCTGCACTACAGATCCACAAGATTTGGAGTTTGATTTGGATGCACCTGCCCAATACACATAGAAAAACATCTGGAGTCATTAAATGTTCTGCATTCGGGGATGTCCTGGATCAATACCAAATGAGTATATAGATTTCTTCTTTCTGCTCAAGATGAAAGTATGCCTGAAACACATAAAATCCCTGGCTCTGCCTTCATTTAAAAAGCACAATTATTCCTAAAGTTTTCAGTTTGTTACCACTGACAGTTTCCTGCTCAAATATAGTAATCTAAAATATCCATCCATAATTCTGAGCATCTGCTCTGTACAGAGCACCATATTTCGACGTTCCAAGAAAAATTTTTAAATAAAGGAAAGAAAGAAGGAAAGAAAAAAAATGGGAGAGAGGGAAGACTAAAATAAATATTCTCTGAGAGTAGTTTCTTCTCTGAAAGGCTAATAATATAAAAACTTTGAAAATATTTACATTGGCAGATTCTTATGTTGGTTAATTGATAGTCTACATATTTTTAGTACGAGGCTGTTGGCAAAAACAGATGAAAACAATTAGTAGTGCATTCATTATAGATCAATTTACTGTAAAGGTTAATAGCTTTGTTTTGAATAAGATTTCTATTAACACTTCTGTGATCTGTGACGTTCCTTTGCACTCCGCAAACTTTAATAGTTTTTCTTATACCCAGCACAGTGCTTGCTTCCGAGGTATCATTCAATTACAAAAATTATTCAGTGAATGAATGAATCAGTATTTATGTTTCTATGAAAATTTCTTGAACATCTACGAGAAAGTTTGAATTTCAGATATCCTGTGTTTTGCAGCTAGCATAGTGTCTAGACACAATTAACACTTGGCTGTACTGACAATTTTAATTAAGGCACAAATAATGATTCTTCACCAAAACAGTCAGAACAGATCTATTTTTAAAACTATAAATCAATAAACCACCCAATAGGAAAACAAGTAAAAGACATGAAGAACAATTCACACAAAAAAATAAAATGCAGATGGCCACTAAACATGTGAAAAGATGCTCCCCTGAACTAGCAATCAGGGAAGCTCAAGTTGAAACATCCAGGAGACACCAGGTTAACCATACAAACAGATAAAATGGCAGAGTGTGCACAGGCTTGGGGTCTGAAGTCAGGCAATCTGAGCCCAGATTCTGGCTACCACTTGCCAATATATATCCCAGGACAAGATTCTTAACTTCTCTGGGCTTGTGAAGGGGTGATGATATTAAACCTACCTCGATGGGTTACTGTGAGTATTAAAAGATTTTGTACACATAAAGCATTCAGAACCATGCCTGGCAGAAAGTAACAATTTGATAGATGTAGCTATTATTAGCATCAAGTGTTGAAGAAGGTGGGGAAGCAGAAGCTTTCTTATAGTGCCAGATGGAGTATAAACTAATACAGCCACTTTGGAAGGTAATGCAGTGACTTCTATTAAAATAAAAGGTATGCACATCTGAAGACCCTGCAATTACTTCTGCATATCTACTCTTGGGAAACGTGTATTTGCAGAATAACATGTAACAAAAAATATCTGGAAACAACTGGATAGGGAGCTAGCTAAGGTATAGCTATGAATACTATGTAACACTTAACAATAGTAAGGTAGTTAAAATGATGGTATTCAGTAATCTGAACATTGAAGTTCATTTATTTAATGGAAGGGTCAGGAAGGGACATAAGGGAACTGCTAAATAGCGACTGCCACGCAGGTGCCTGCCTTGACTTTCCTGACCAGCTGACACCTCAAACAATGTGAAAGGCCCTGCATTCAGAATTTTAAAATAATAATAATAATAAGGTAGATTCCTAGGCACTGTAATGGAATGATCTCCAAGACATTTGGCTGAGCGGAAGTAGCAACTATTTGTATAATACATGCAGTTACAATATCGTCTGTGTAAAACCTATATACAAAACCATACATACAAGGGAACTTCAATAAGCTCATGGGAAGATCTGTATTCCCTTTTAATTCTATTTTTCCATGAACTTTGGAAGTCCCCTCATATATACTCCTTTACTCTAAGGGAGGTATTTGTATTGAGTATGGTAGTCAAAGAGAACTTTAGCTTATTTGCATTATTTTATTTTTTGCAATGCATTCTTCTACTATTTGTATAATTAAAACTTGGTGTATGGGGAGTTTTTTGATGAATACAGAGTTTCAGTTTGGGATGATGAAAAAGTTCTGGAGATGGATGGGGGTGATGGTTGCACACAGTGTGAATGTCTTACTAAGTGCACTAAACTGTACACTTGAAATGATTAAAATGGTAAACTTTCTTATGTACATTTTGCCACAATAAAAAAGTTTTAATAAAAAATCCTTTATACTATAACATGTGACAAGAGGAAGTCTCTAGTCAAGGGTCAGTCACAGAACACAAAAATCAACGGGATTTAAGCTGAGTCTTCAAAGAAATGTGGGATGTGGGTGAGGGAAAGCTTGGTGGTCAGAGCACAAGGGGGCTTGGATGGGGAGAAGCAGGGACAGACATTCGGTGGAAAGTCAAGCCGTGTCCCATTGATGAAATGTGGCCTCGATCTGCCAGGAAAGAGAGAATGCAATTCTCCTAGCTCCTCAGTTCCCTCTTTTCGCAGTCAAAAGCCCTCCAGAGATGGGTTCTCAGATGGGTAGGGTGACGTAGGAGGAGGAAAGAAAAGGGCCATAAAAAGTAGAATCTCCTAATAGCTTGTATTTTTGCTGCAGCAGCTCCTCTTTCAAAGCCTTTCCATGCACCTGGAGGGAACTTGATTTCCTTCTGAGAATATGCCTTTCAAGTAGATTAAAAATTATTTTCATGAGTTGCGGCTGTTTACATGCAAACCTGTCATTCAAATGATGTGTGTCTTCACAGACGCCCACAGAGGCTTATCAACGGCTCCCGTCTTTTTTTTTTTTTTGGATAATTTCCTTTAAGTTCCTGTGCAGTGTGTCTGGGCAAAATAAGAAAGTGAGGGGACAGGAGAGCGTTTTATTTCCTCAACAAGGTGAAAACAAAAATGCAAAGAGGATAATGGGGGAGCGGGGGCTGGAGCAAGAGTCCAGAGTCTTCCCCCATTAGGACGAAGGCAGGAAGGTCTCAAAAGGCAGGAAGATCTCAAATCATGTAGGAGCTGGCCAGTAGCTCAGTTGGTTAGAGTGCAGCCTCATAACACCAAGGTCAAGGGTTTTGCTCCCTGTACTGGCCAGCCTCCAAAGAAAAAAAAAAAAGAAAAGAAAAGAAAAGAAGTTAATCATCTAGTGCTGAGCTCATCCTTGAGACAGACAAGGCTCTCTCTAGTCTACAGATAGTGCCATTTCCCATCATCTCACGCTCTCAGGTTTCACGATTTCTGCCACCCATTCCTCAGTACAGCCTAATACTGAGGCCACACTTCAGGAGAGAGAAAGGCTTTAGCTAGAGAAGGACACCCTAGCTTTGGGAAATTTGGGGAGGTGTAATAAAGCCTTGAACTCAGCCAGTGTAGACCCCAAATCCCAGAACAATTTTTAAACGTAAGCTGAATTGAATGTTAGGTATGTTTCATTTTTTAGTTTCTTGTTTGTTTGGTTTTTGCCAAGAATTAAAAAAAAAAAAAAAAAAAAAAGGAAAAGGAATTAGTGAACTAGTTTTATCTAGAAGCTGTTATTTTCTAGGATTTATGAAATTGAATGAGAAATGATTCTCAACATCGAAGATCAATTTAAATTCTAGAAGATAAAGGTATGGCTTTTGAGCCTTTGGAAAGAAATGTTGATCCAATCATGCCAGCATAAGACAAAAAGAGATGCTGGACCAATGGTGTGTGTGTATTTGGTTGAAGTAGCTGGATTTGTCCTAAGTAAATGCCATATCATAATGTGTTCATGCCAAATGCCATAGATACAAAGTATCTTGATTTTGGCAACACTTTAAATAATATTTCATGGACAAAATGGAAAAGCCTGGTTAGGATACTATCAGATACAGGCTGACTGAACAACATTGCCTCAAGATTATTAATTTTATAAATCTAGGTTTCTTCATCTATGTAACAATGAATTAGATATCCACTAAAGTTCTCCACTTTTTCAGCCTGTGATTGTATTACTTCAAGGAAAAAATACAAGTGCTATTTCCAAGATTTGCCAAGGCCCTGTCCTGAATTGGATAAAAATGTGAGAGACATGCTTACAAAGCCAAAGAAGACACAGAGGGGAACCACACCTATTGCCTAGAGAATAGAATCAGCATCCAAAATTACCTGCTCTGCCCCACCCCTCAAGTCAGTAACATCATAGTTTGAAACCAATGAGATAAATTGTAACAGACTAAAATTTTGATTTCAAAAATTCCATTTTCTAAGGTCAGCCTGCCAGAGCTCTATCTTGATAGCAGTTCAGATAAGGAAGTCATGGGGATCTGATTAACTATTAATTTAGTATCAAACATCAGAATTGCATATGTCAGGTCTGGGTGCAAAGGAGGGCTTGATCCAGACTAGGTTGTAGTAATAAAACGTGGGGTCCAATTCAAAGGGTGTCATTGCCATACTCAATACCCTGATTTTGGAGTGTCACATCCATTAAGAAGGATATTAACAAGTCAAGGAGTTTCCAGGGAAGAAGGAAAAGATGGAACTAAGACATCTTACTGGTATGTGACAAGGACCAGGTTTCCTCCAGACACCCCACAGCCTGACCCCTTGCTGTCATTCTGCCTTGCCTGGCTGAGTTCTTTCACAGAGTCTCTGCACTGTGGTTGCCAGTCCTTGTTTGACCACAGCAGCATGGGAGTACACCATCTCCTGCAGGAACCACTTTCTCACAGGTCTGTTGAAAACTTCTTCCTTAACCTGAATGGAAATCTCATTCTCTACAACTCTTCACTCATTGGTCCAGGTTCTAGTACCCTGGGGCCGCACAGCTCCACTTTAATTCCTCTTCTACAGCAACAATCCTTTAAATAAGTCAGGAGAACAGATAGTCACACCCTCCCCCTTCAAGAAAACCTTTTCAAGTAAAACTGAGCTGTTTTTAAAGATTAATCCTCAAGATCCTTTGGTGGCTACCTGCCCCTCAGGGTTAGAAAGTTGTCTGTCCCAGAGCAGAGGCCTTACTGTGCTTTCCTCCTTGCACAGATCAGAAGCAGCGTGGGTGGTGAGACGCTCACGTTGGCTCCACTCACTGGTACTGCACCCAGCCTACCATCCAAGGCCTAGAGATGCTTAAAAACTGAGTGACGGCCCTGAAATGTGACTTTTCTTATACTGTAGGGTATTTCTGGTTTACGCAAAATTCTTAGAATTGTCTTCCGGCTCACATTAATTTCAAAGTAAATGTATGCCTTAGGGCTCTTTAGGAACACTATCAAAATTCCAGGTCCCAATTCCAAATGAGTCAAAATAATCAACTGCTTTTGCCATTTTTTTCCCCCTATTTCTGTTATAGAGACCACTCACCTCCTGGCTTTGCTCGCCAAAATTGTTACAGGACACACTTAGCTCCTGGCAAGGTTCCCCCAAATTGATATCGAACTCACAGGTCTGGCTGCCTGCCCCCAGACCAAAGCAAACAGATCAATGTCAAATGCTGGTGAAATGGAGGTCAGCTTTTATTTAGAAATACCAGTGACCTGAGGAGACATGTTAGGCTAACTCATCTCTCCAGTAAACCCAAAGGAGAATGGCTGGGCTAAAGCCATCTCAAAGACTCAGGTTTACTGAGGGGTTTTTAAAGAGGAGGATGAGGGAATGGAACATAGGAAATGAAAAGCAGGAGAGAAAGGTATGTGAGCTACAAGGGGTCCGTGTCTGTGAGTCAGGTACAAGGTTTCACCAGGGCCTCACCTGGTTTCTGCTCCTGTCCTTATCTCAGGATCTGTGTAGTAGGTGACAGTTTGCAGCTTCAAACCAGCTGGAAAACAACTTTACATTCATGTAAATAATGTCATCTTGCCCCATAACCAAGGTTCATAATATCAAATAAACATGGGAAAAGAGGAAACTCAGAGAAATGCATGCCAAGAAAAAGACTGGGTCCTTTCAAAATCCTTTAGAGCCCATGCGGTTTTAGGTCCCAACATGGCTTCAGTCCTGCTCATTCCAACATTTCTAAAATACTTTAATTATCTTGCATTTTCATAACATCCTCTGAATGCTATATTGATTCCTATTCTATATTTGATGACCATTTATATTTTTTTAAATGCTGCTGCTGGCATTGCCATATATTTTCATTTATCTGATATTTACTTGAGTGCCTGCTAGGTGTGTGACACCTTATGTGACAAACAAAAATAAAACCAAAAAAACAGTGAGTGAGCTTGCT
Organism: Galeopterus variegatus; assembly: GCF_000696425.1. Lineage (NCBI taxonomy): Eukaryota > Metazoa > Chordata > Mammalia > Dermoptera > Cynocephalidae > Galeopterus > Galeopterus variegatus. The sequence goes on from NW_007733867.1 coordinate 52,988, forward strand.
CATACCATGGTATGCCAGAAAGTCCCTAATTTATAAGCAAACACTGACGGACAGACCGCCCAAAAGGCGGTTTGGGTGACCTGCCTTTGGAGGGGGACAGGATTCGAACCCCGCCCCCTTTTTTACACAGGCCTGAAAAAGACCAAGAAGTGATGCTGGGGTGTCCTCATTGATATATATATTTTTTTTCCTTTTTTCGTGTCCGGCAACGGATCGCAACCCTCAGTGTTGCGCCCATACTGGACCGGGACCGGCAACGGAATCACAACCCTCGGTGTCGCGCCCGCACCTCGCTCAGCCAGTGAGCAGGAACCGGTCTGTATGTGGGATCCGAACCCTCGGCGGGAGCACCACCGCACTCCCAAGCGGTGCACTGTAGCAGTGCGCCACTGGGCCAGCCCCCTCATTGATATTTTATAACCTCTTTTTTAAACCCATTTTGTTCAAAGTAAATACAATGTTGCTTGAGTAAGTAATTAATCAGGAACTACGTGGAAGGTTTAGTATGAGGTCAAACTCCTGAGACACTTGGCAAACTCTCCCTTCCAGTAAATAAATATTTAAGTTAAAATTAATTACTAAATTAAGTCATTGTTTTTGTGATGTCTCTGACACTTCAGGTAATTGGTTGGGCTTGCTTTAGTTTGGTGTTTTATAAGAAAATAAATAATGCTACCTAATGAATTAACTGTGCAATTAACTATGAATTTAGCACTTTAGAAACACATTTTTAATGACTAAGAACAGGTAGAAAGAGCCAGTGTGTGCTTTTTCTTTTTTTCTTTTAAACTAGGTATAATTTTCCATCTTGTTCAATGCAGCAAGGCTGGGAAAGAGTTAGCACAGCATAACATTATTTTCCATTTATAGAGTCAGAAACACAGAAAGCCTGTTTCAGGCAGAGCAGGTAGAGCTGTAGCCACAGTCCCCTGCCCTGGGCTCCCTGGGAGAATTGCTTTGGCCTCGAGCAGGACCACTCCTTCCTTTCCCTCTTGAGCTCCCACCGTAGGACAGGATCTGCTGGAGGAGCCTTCGCTGCACCCCCAGGGTTAAGAAGGGAAGGATAATCATCTGATGCCTAGAGCTTCCTCCCTTTCTCCAAATCAAGACACCTCCCTGTCATAATTATGAGCAGAGAAACAATGAAAAGTAAAATCTCAGTTCAGTAAAAGCTTTAAGTAACTGGGCTTTGTTGTGGTGGTGACAGTCTTAATTTTTAGGAGTAAAATGCAAATCACTGGATTTTTGAAAGCAAGAAAGAAACCTGAACTCATCTCATTGATCATCTGGACCTTGCAAGAGTGTATTCTATCACTTTATGTTTTTCCACACACTCTGGGGTTTATCATCATGTAACAGGAAGGGAGCATCTACCATGTGCCAGGCACTGTGTTGCAGGGTCTTCCAAGCATGTGAGCTCATGTAATCCTCATGACCACTCCATGATGTTGGTGTGGTGAGTTTTACCCCACTGAGAGAAGACGAAGGCCCTACTCCAATGCCATGTAACTTCTTTGAAACACAGACCAAGTAAGACCCCTCCCTCGCCTTCACCCACACACACACACACACAACACACACACACACCCAGGGAGAAATCAGGAATTTGTTCAAAATGCCATCTAAAGCACATCCTCCTCCTTTGCATCAAACATAGATGCCCTAAGTGCAAAGGAGCCCAAAGCCCCACAAAATCCTTCACTTATTGATTAGCTAGGTTTCTGTAGTTAGTTGCTCTAATACAATTTCTAAAAGCAGGAAAGTAAGCACATTTGTTGTGAAAAGACATAATTTTTCCAGCAAAGGTTTAAATGGGAAAATTTGAATCATCACCCAAGTAGACACATTGAGTTAGCCAGAATGCATATTTCCCTACCATGCCAAGTAACGATGGTCTCACTAGCTCAGTGTCAGCTCTTTTTGCTCCTAGACACTGTGCTGTGGAAGATAGACTTGCTTTCTGCTCCCATGCTCAGCTCTTCTTGGCTTCTTTGCAGTGTTTGATCCTACTGAGCACCCCATCACTTCCCTCAACAATGTCTTTAGCACCTCCCATGTGCCAGGCACTCTGCTTGGTGTACAGACGTGATCCCAACCTTCAGAGAGCTCAAGGGCCACGAGGTGAAGCCAACACCACTGCAATTCCCTCTCATATGGTGAGGGTGAGACAGACATGAGCTGAGATTGTAGCGGTAGGGCTTAGAAGCCATATTAAGAATTTCGTGGATTGGTCCAAAGACAATGAGAAGCTATTGGTGGGTTTTCATAGGAAAACATGTGATTGGGCTTGCATTATTCAAAGATCACTCAGGTTATGTGAAAAATAAATTAATTATACAGCATTATGGTGAATGGGTTGGAGGGTGGCAAGAGTAGCCACTGGAAGATCATGTAGGGGCTGCTGCAGTTGTCTAAGAAAGAGAGAATGGCTGCCAGACCTGGAGTAATGGCAGAGGAGAGAGAAATGGATAGAGTCTACGGGTGTATAAGGCATGACTGGTATGACTTGGTGAGGGAGTAGAGATGGGAGGCAGGGGATTGGGATGACTTCCCAGCTCCTGCTGGACAGTGAAGCCTCTCCTGACCTACTGGGGGGAGTGGGCTGTAAGGGTGGGGATGGTGAGTTCAGTCCTGTACATGCTGGGCATGAAGTCCTTGTGAGGTCTCCCAGTATTTATTAAGGGTCAGGAGGCGACCTGGGCTGGAGTGACACATTTGGGAGCTGTGGCAATATGGTGGTAGCTGATGCCATGGGAATCTCCAAGATACCCTGGGTGAGAGTGCGGAGTGATAAATGAGGAAGCCTCAGTGCAGAGTCCTCCAGACGGTCCTCCCAAGTCCTGTAAGTCAGCCAGCCCTGTAAGTGATCATTAGCTTCAGCACTTCCCCCAATCTGCCCCCCTTTCCTTCCCACTCCCACTCTCCACGCTTAGGCCCTCACCACTTCTTAAAGACAACAGCAACAGTCTGGCCTCAAGGGTCTCACTGGCTCCCTTCTGTTTACCTTTCTCAACATTGCTAAACTAGCTTTCCTAATCTCATCTCCTGCCAGGTTACTTTTCTCCTCAAAAACCTTCAGTGCCTCCCCATTCTCTGCCCAGGAAAGCATAGTCACGCCACCCTGGGACGCAGGCCCTTGCAGAAGATGTCCTCAGCTCGCACGGGCACATCCACACTGCACATGGGACCTTGCGTATATTGTTTCACCTCCTCCTCCTCCTCCACTCCTGCATCTCATACACCCTACGGAGGGACACCGAGGGGATTCACGATGCATGGGGTAAAAGGCTGTGTCTCTGTACTTAGAGACGGGAACCCACCTCCTGATGCTGGGTCCCCCCCAGTCTTCAAGACCCATTGCTCTGATGCTGACAGACAAATGAACCATGGACATGGTGGGGAGATGATAGGGGGACACATTTGGCCCTTGAAAGGGAAGCATTTTAGCCATCAACAAATCATTTCAGACAAATGGAGCTTTAGTCCATTTTGGAAGAACTTTGCACAAAAAAATTCTAATTGCATCATTGTTTGTTGCTTACAGCCAATCAATCTACAACATGTATACAAATGTTTGTTTAGCCCTGGGAGCCAGCTCTGGAGGGAAAATGGAGCTTACAGTCTCATAAAAAAAATGAGATACAAACAAATGTTCAATATGCACAAAGGACAATTCCCTGGGATAGAATACAGGGCTGGCAGGTGGTATGAATGGCAAGAGATTCATTTAACAAGGTTTGTTAAGCATCTACTATGTGCTGGGTACTATTCTAGATGTTGGACAAAACAGCAGACAGAGACAAAAACCAATGCTCACATGGAACTTACACTCTAAAGGAAGGGGATGGGCAAGAAACATTACAAATAAGCAGAGTGTGTGCTATGTCAGAACATGGCACGTGCTGTGCAGAAAAGACAGAGCCAAGCGAGGAGATGGGGAGTGCTGGGGGATGGCAATGTGATAAAAGGCCACCGAGCAGGCTTTGCTAAGCAGGTGTCAGCTGAGCAAGGACTTGACAGAGATGAGGGAGCAGGGCAGGTGGAAATGCGGGAAAAGGATGTTTCAGGTGGGGGAAGAGCCAGCACAAAGCCCTGACATGGACAGGAGGAAGGGCCGCTTGGCTGGAGCCGAGCAAGTGAAAGAGAGGGCGGTGGGGATGAGGCAGGAGCACTCACGGTGGGTGCCACGTGCAGAAGTGCCTGAAATGGCACCGGCACCACCGAAGGTCAGAAACAGAGGAGAGGTCCACCCTGTGTTGTAAAAGCAGCCCTCTGGCCACTATGAAGAGAATCTTAAAAGGGAAAGGGCAGGAGTGAGGGGCTGGGGGACAGTTACTGCAGGAGCCCTGGCGGGATGGCGGTGGCTGGCGTCAGAACGGCAGCAGCAGTAGCGGTGGTGAGCACAGCTGGATTCTAGATATATTTCGAAGATACAGAAAATGAGATTTATAGATGGACTGGATGTGGGGTATGAGAGAATGACAGCAGTTAAGGTTTTTGGTTTGAGCTTCCGAAAGGAAGGAACTGTCATTTATCGAGGTGGGAAAAACTGTGGGTGGGGCATGTTTGAGAGACAGAATATAAGGAGTTCAGTTTTGAGCTTGTTAAATTTGTGAGGTCCATCTGACATTCACTGAAAGCACTGTGTGGCCAGCTATGTTTAGGAGTCTGGAGTTCACAAGAAAGATCAGAACAGCAGATATAAATTTGGGTCCAAATCATACAGACTTTTCTTCATGATAATAGCAAGAAAAACCAACTCTTCCCCCTCTTACCGTCACCACCTCCACCTCCACCCCAGCACCGATCATTTTTTGTGCCAAGAACTGTGCTGATGAATTAACTCACACTACTTCATTTACTTCTCACAGTGACCCCATGAAGCGATCATTATAATCCCTGTTTTTACAGACAGGGAATCTTAGGCTTAGCAAACTTGTGTATCTTGCCCAAGCTCACACAGCTGGAGAGAACTTCACCCTGCAGGCAGTAAGGAGCCATTAGAAAATTAAGAAGAGCATCATCAAATGTTCATTTTGGATAAATTGCTCTGAGGGTAGGACAGCAGCTAGAATGGGATGGTATGAGCCCAGCGAGGAGACCACTGCAGGAACTCAAGAGTCCCAGCAGCAGGGGATGTGGGATGAACTTCCAGCAGAAATGGGAAGGAGGGACCAGGGCCCAGGAGTTAGCAGCTAGCACAACAAGCCTTAGGGACCTGCTGAATTGGGGGCATAAGGAAAGAGCCAGTGATGTCTATGGGCTTCTGGCCAGGGGAACTGGTTGAAGGGTAGGACCACTAACTGAGGTAGGGAATGAATGCCAGGACCTGAGTCCATCAGGAGGCTGGCAGACTGGTGGACAATGGACACATGGGGACGCAGGGGGAGATGACACCAGACGACAGGCTGCGATCAGCCAGAGAAAGTCTTTCCTGTGAGCTTGGAGGTTAACTTGGCTTTGCAGGCGAGGGTGCCATTAAGATTCGATAAATGTGTTTACACAGAAGAATCAAGCCCTGTGGTCCTTTAAACTCTGTGAGGACAGGACCTAGGTTTCCTGTGTGCAGCGCCCTGCACAACCCTCTATGCACAGCAGCTACTTAACACAGTAAACACTCTCACCCCCGCTCCTCTTTTTTGCCATTTACTGGGCATACTTGCAGAAGATTTCTTTTTTAGATGTAAGTACATTGTGCTATTAGGTTGAATAAGCCTAATAAATCCATTCAGCACTCCTACAGATTTTTTTTTAACCCAACTTATAAAAAGTAACAGCGCACTTCCTTCTCCACAGCTCACTACTCCCCACCACCCCTATTGTCTGCCCTGACTGGGATAATGGGTAATTGTGTTTCAACATGCATTGCGCTAAAACGCTTCTCTTAGCCCAGCTTCAATCATCAAAACCCAGATTCTAATCTAACTTCATCATCATTAAGCAGCCAAACCAGCTGCAGCAGTGACAACAGGCAGGCGAAAGGAAAAGGCTTGGGAGAAGAGCGACATTCTCTGAGAAACAAAAGAATCATCTCTGATCAAGTGACCCAGCGTGGAAAAGGAAGAGAGAGCTCCCGGAGCTGACTAAAATAAAATCACCAGTGAGGGCCTCTTCTCATTAGTTTTTCTTTCACACTTCACAGTGGCTTGCTGAAAGGAAGATGAATTAAGAGTTAAATGCACCAAAATAACTTAAGCAATCTTTAAATAAGACTTAAATGTGCTTCGTGTTTCCACCAAACCCTCTTCCTGTTTCCTTTATTTTTTTTTTGAATACTATTTCATTTTTTTAATTGAAGCATAATTGACTACGTATTTTGGGGGTACAGTGTTGACTACCATTATTTGTGTACAATATGTGATGGTCAAATCAGTGTTATCTTCCACCTCTCTCCTTACAGAGGCCCTGCTCCTTTCTCTGTCCTGTCTCTTTGTCTCTTTTCTCCCTCTTGCTTCTGTTCTCTCCACATTCTGCCCCGTGACTGTCCTGTCTTCAAAACTCCTGCTGCCCTTCAGCTCTGCTCAGCTCCTGCGCCCTCTCCACGTCCACTGTCTTCCCTGCCACCCCCTCATGCGTCTCCAGCCTCCTCCTCCCCATCATGCTCTTCTTTGGCCTCAGATGGCACCAGAAGCCAAATTTCTAGCGATGGAGAGCCCATTGTTGCCTGATGAGGGCAGATGATATAAACGAGGCAATTGCTTCGATACATAATTAAAATAAGCCAAATGAAGCAGCAAAACAAGATAGATTCATGGTTTGGAGATCTAGGGATGAACCTTTGCAGAAGATAGTCTTCCTTCCCCTGCTCCAGCTGGCACTATGCCCCAGAAGCGTATTGACCAGCCGATCAATTCTCAAATTCTAGATAGACGAGCCAGTGATAAATGATTACCCTGCAGCCCCTCCCTCGGTGGCTGCCAGGCCAAGCTAATGCACACAGAACCAGCCCCCATTTTGAAATACCTTCCCCAGATTGTTTATCTCCCTTCCCTCCCCACTTTTGTTTTCCAGCTACAGGGAACTCCTAAGTAGAAAATCAATAGGCACTTTAATTACTGGCCTCCAATTCATCAGGGCCTCAACTGTAATTACTCTGCCTGAGCCAGGAGCCTCAGGAGCCTATACATGGAGACAGCTAGGCATTGGGCCACATGCAAGATGACTACAGCCTGCAATCTGTGGCTCATCCTGGGGGGCAGGGGGCGGCCTTCTAAGACCACCTGCCTACCTTTCTGCCACTCCCTTTCTAGTCCCATTCCCTGGTCAGCAGTGGAGGGAGGCAGTCCCAAAAGGGATCTCAGGGCAGAACGGTGGGAGCGTGGGATGGACACACAGCCAACTCTTCAGCTCTCTCCCAAGCTCTTGATTCAATCTGCTGCCTCTAAAACTTGCTACCCCAGGTGTAGTCCGAGGACTAATAGCTTCAGCATCCCGTGGAAAATAGATGTGCAAAAGCTCAAGCCCCAACACAGATGTACTGAATCAGATTCTGCATTTAACAAAATTCCCACATTCAGGTATGGGAAGCACTATTTTAAAATGCATGCTTGGTGTTTGCTTCACTAGGGCTTGGTAGGGAATAGAGACAGTCTTCTCGGTACCTTTTCCATTCCCGGTCAATATTTACACCATCCAGGAGGGCTGCCTGAAAGTCTTCTCATTTAGGGTACGAGGGGGCCCATAAATGCTAAAATGCTCTTTCTTTCCCCATGGCATCCTCATTCTTTTCCCTCTACTTCTGTAGCAGCTCCCAGAAGGGATAAACTGAGGGTCTAAGGGTTGATTGTCCAAACTTTCCTCCTCTGTCCTCCGTGATGAAGCCTGATCAGCCACCTGCTTGGACTCAGGTTCCTGTTCCCATCCCCGGGAGCCCTAAGCTGACGTGCTTCTGATCGCTGCTTTTCATGGACAAATCTCTGGGAAATCCTCAGGGTTCCTCCCAGGGGCAAAGTTGGTCCCATGGAATGATGCGGGGATGTCACAAGAAATGCTCTCATAAGGTCCCCTTAAAACAGTGGGGCTAATTGAATTGTTTCCCCCAGGAGTTCAGGAATTCATCTTTGGATGGCTCAGAATAAAGGACTTCTTTGTGATGGGTGAATTAATAACCTGTGTGTCCTCCTTCCTGCTACAAGAGGCCAACGATGATAGCAAAATGAGCTTGACTTTTCTGCCAGATGTCCGAGCAGGCTGTGCTTCCAGCAAGGGAGGGCTGGACTGCAACTGTCCTATTTCCTGCACACACATCAGCAGGGGCTTTGTGTCTGAGCACAGCGCTATTGACTCGGCTGATCAATTTCCTAGTCGCAGGCAGCCAGGCCCATGGAAAACAACTGTTGCCCATGACCCCCTCCCCCGACACTGGCCTTGCCTGATGCAAGTGGAACAACTCTCCATTTAGGAATTGCCTCTTGGGCCGAGCCCGTGGCGCACTCGGGAGAGTGTGGCGCTGGGAGCGCAGCAGAGCTCCCGCCGCAGGTTCGGATCCTATGTAGGGATGACCGGTGCGCTCACAGCGCTCACTGGCTGAGCGCGGTGCGGCCGGTCTCAAAAAGGACAAAAAAAAAAAGGAATTGCCTCTAGCTTGTCTTTGTCCTGCCCCCTAGAGTAGGCATGCCCACCTGAGCCCTCTCTCTCCTTTCTCCATTGTCTCTCAGAGCTCACGCACATCCTCAGCCTCCACTTCCACTTCTACAGAGACGAGGCCTCGAGGTTCTCCATTCCCCATTCTTCATCCTAGCTTTAAACTCACATGACTTGCAGACGGCCCAGTGTTGCCCTTAAACTCAAAATGCCTAAAGTCCAAACCATCCTCTTCCACACATTTCCCTTCCCCTCAACCCTGTTGACATTTTCCAAACAGTCACTTCCACCCTTGTGAGCAGTGCCCAGGCTCAAGCCTTTAGTCATCATGACTTGTACACTCACGGGGACACCAGGTCCTGGAGCACTGCCTTTCAAAGAATGCTTGTCCATCTCCACCTTTCTTTTCCTACTGTCACCACTTTTATTCAGAGCCTGTTTATGTTGAATCTGAGTGCTCAAGATAGCCCCAGTGTGGACCTCCAGCCTTTTCCCAGTGCCAGTGGGTCTCAATTCAAGCTGCACAACAGAATCACTTAGGAAGCTTTTTAAAAATTCCGATAACAAGATCGATGACTAGGAACAATTAAACCAGAATAGCTGGATGTGGGGCCCAGGGCTTGGTAAGTTTGAAAGGCAGTTCAGGTGACTCTGACACAGCCAAGCTAGACTGTGTGCTATGTGCAACCACCCTCTATGCACACCCTCCCCTGTGATGTTACCCCCACCTTTTCTTCTGCCTGAGATGACTTCCACTTCTCCCTCCACTGCTGAAAGTGCTCCTCATCCTTCAAAGGCCAGCCCGAATGTCACCCCTCTATGGAAACTTTCTGGATTGCTCCCCAGAAGTCCTGTAGCACTTACTCACACACCACTTGTGGTGCATGCCCAGCTTTTCCTCTGCCCTGGCCTGTGGTCTTGTCTTGTCCTCTTTATCTAATTGTCACCTCCATGAAAGATTAAACACTTCTTGACTTAAAGCCAGAGGAGCTAAGTTTGCATTTTGACACCTCATAAATAAAACTTAGGCTGTGAGTCTTTGGATAGGATATTTAAAATCTTGGTTTCATGTTCTGCAAAATGGGAATCATGATTCGTATCTATTTCATGAAGGTGCTAATAATAATTGGTAGTAGTCTAACAGTGTTCACCCTTCATGTTGCTTAACAGTGGCTTGGACAAATGCAGTGCTTCATAAGTGGGTGTTGAATAAAAGAATGAATATATTTGGATTTTTGTAACAGACCTTGTTTCTCCTCCTGAAATAATTCCAAATTAGAAAATCAATACACTAAAGCGTGGCACCTAAGGTCACTGGGCCGGCACCTCTTACTGTGGCGTCAGGCACGGAGACGTCTGCTTTCCTAACCACCCTTGTCTCAGGCCCTTGCTGGGACATTTAAACCATGTCCTTTTTGTCAGGTGTCAAGACGAAAAGCACAGATGTCACGATATCTCTGTCGTCATGCAGGTTGGCTTCATGGGTGAGCGTGCGCGCACGCACGCACACACACACACACACACACACACACACACAGCTAATAAATTGTTCTGCCCTTTCATGGATACCTATATTATTAAGAAATCCAGCTTCCCCAGCAAACATACTCAGAACCAGCACTCCAGGGACAGAGCCTGAGACATGGAGAGTGTGGTCTACCCCCTCTGTAATACGTAGCAGGGGGTTCTGTCCATGGAAGTAACGAAGATTCCTACTGTCCGTTGGTAGCAGCTTATCCCTTCTAGCACAGCCACCCATTGAGTTTATAAACCATATTTTGCAAGGCAGGGGCATGAGTCTGGGGGATGCTGGAGCAGTGAAAGCTGAAGTGGGAGGAGCCTGAGATCATGAGTCAAACTAAGTATCATGTAGAACAGAGGGTGTCTGCCAAGCAACTCCCAGAGCCCTGCCCAGCCTTCCCCAGCCACCCGCCCTGTTCTGGCCTTCTCTGGCCTGCATTCCCCAGCCTTCACTCTCATTTAAATGTTCATTTATGTTTCTGGATGAATAATCCCTGAAAGCAACTGGATTAGAAGAGTCCTTTATCCTGACTCACAGCACTTGCACTCTGAGGAACACTAAGTAATTAGAAAACATTATTCTCGGCATTCCCATAAAACCCAAGAGAGGAAGGCAGGCAGCAAGGACTACCATTGCCCACCTGAAGCAGAGGAACTGGAGGCTTGCCTGGGAGATTGAGGTGGCTGAGGTCACAGTAAGCAAAAGCAAGGGACAGAACCCACAGGGCTTGTCCCTCGGTGCAATGTTTCAAGGCTGGGTAATTTTGTAGACGGAGTTGGCCTGGGAAGTTGGCAAAGGCATGAAGGCTTTTTTTCTCTCCTTGATGGGTTGGTCCATTAGCACTCTCATCCCATCCTAAATAAATTGAAAAACCAAGACTCCAGTTCCCCGCAGGGTCAGACAAACCCAGAACGTTGTTAAGAGTTGGAAGGGCCTCAGATATCTGTCACGTGGCCACTTCATTTAAACAAAAGCCCAGGAAGAGGATATGATTTGTCCAAGGTTACACAGTTGCTCACAGCCAAGGTGGGTCTGGCATTCAGGTTTCCTGAGTGTGCCCAGGGCTTCTTCAGGATGCAGACGACACAGCTATAACCCATCTGTGGTTTTCATTTCCATCGCTATCTTAGGGTGCTGGGCAAGAGGAATATTCCTGGCCAATGGCTTCTCTGAGTTTTACTAGTAGGGACATTTAATTCCCCTCCTCTCGATGCCTGCAGCCTGCCTGATTGCAGACAAGTAGGTCCCATGAGGCTGCAGTTGGTTTGTCACTAGTGGCCATCCAGATCTTGCTGTGACCTCATTTCCCTATCATTTATCTCCCTTGTATTTTTCTCTCTCCGTTCTCCTCTGGTCCCATGTCTCTCCTTATCTCTGGCTCCCACCCTACAGAAGCCGTGGTGAGAAAAAGCCCAAAAGGAGTAGATAGATACCAGCCCACCTGCCTGGTGCCCCCAAGCCTCAAAAGACGTGACAGCTCTGCCTGGGCTTCATGCAGGGGGGTTGTCAGGGGGAGTTGGGCATGGTCTAAGAAGCCCAGGTTGCTGTTGCTTAGCAGAGAGGTCCTTAGGACCCATCTGTAGCTCTCCCTTTGGAAGGTGTGCAGGAAGCCAAGACCATGGTCCTGAGGCAGCATGGACAGTGGTTGGGGCCTTGACTGCAAAGTTCAAATCTGAGGTTCCCAGCTGCCATTACCAGCTGTGAGAATGTAGCCAGTTACTTCATCTCCCCTAGTTTTCCCTTCAAAATGAGGCAACCAATATGCAGATGCAAAAAGGTAATGCATGTAAGAACTTAGAACAGCCCCAGGATGAAGTAAGTATAGAAAAATGCAGTCATTGATTGTGCTATTCTCACCTGGCCCCTGGCTGCTCACGTGCAATGACTAGAGTCTGGCAGTAAAGATGTCCACGTCCCCACGCCCCTGATTAGAAAGTCTGTGCCTGGGATACAAATGGCCTCAGAGGGCCCTGCTGGGAGACAGTCCCCAGACCTAGTTCTCCTTTATTTCCCTACCTTCTGTCCCTTCCCTTCCACTCTCCCGATACCCTCCTCCTTCTTAAAACCAGTGCTCAGTCAGGGATCTGATTCTTCTCACTTGCCCTGTGGTGGACCCCAGGGGAGCTAAGTGCGTTCTTCTCCTAAGTCTTCTCATTTCCACTACGGATGCTGCAGTGGCAGGGACCTGCCCAGCAGGTGACATCCTTGCTGCTCTTTCAGGGTTATCCTGCTGAGCAACACATTTCTTCCCAAAGTGGGCGATTCATACTGTTTCTAGAACTTTCTTACTCACCTACATCCTCATCTACTGTTATGGACTGAATGTGTCCCCAAAATTCATATGCTAAAGACCTAATTCCCAATGTGACTGTTTGCAGATAAGGTCTGTATGAAAGTAATTAAGGCTAAATGAGGTTATAAGGGTAGGGCCCTGATCAGATGGGATTAGTGTCCTTGTGAGAAGTGGAAGAGACCAGAGTGCTCTCTCATGCTCTCTGCCATGTGAAGACATGGCAAGATGATTGTTTACATGCCAGAAAGAGCATATTCACCAGGAACCTAATTGGCTGGAACCTTGATCTTGGACTTCTAGCCTTCAGGATTGTGAGGAATAAATTCCTATTTTTTCAGCCACCCAGTCTACGGTATTTTTTTTTCCAGCAGCCTTAGCTGTCTAACACATCCACAGTTCATTTTGTCCTTCAACCTCCATGGGGACACCTGCCCCAAGTCTGAAACTGTGCTTGGGGCTCAGAGGTAAACAAACAGTTTACAAGTAAAGAAACTTGATGTATAAATAGGTTGGTAGCTTTATTGACTATTTTTAAAGACATGAGGTAAGTGGCCAGATAGAGGTCTTTTGCAAGGGGAACAGAAAGTCATAGATTTTAGTTTGCAACAAAGCTCCCAGAGGCAGTGGAATCTGAGTGTGGCTGCCTTGTGGGACAAAGGTGTCCTGCCTGAAGGAGGAAGGAAGACCACTTCTCTATCAGGGGAAGCAGGCATTCCTGTTTTGCTCTCATTCCAGGTTTTGGAAAACTATGTGCCTTTGGTGTGGGTTTACATGACCTCACTGGAGCTTTGAAGATCTTTCTTCAAGGTCCAGCTCAAGTCCCTCTTCTTCATGAAGATTTCCTTTTGTGCCACACTGAGCAGCACTTAGCAATCATCTTGTCCAAGCCTCTCATTTCACAGGCTGAGGACACCGAGGATTGGTGAAGGCATGGGACCTGGATTTCCAGCTGTCTTCCTGTTCATATTTGTCTTCATTGCTCAGCTACATGCTGAGCTCCCGGCTTCTCACTTCCCCCAGATATGCACAGGCTGGCTCCTGCTCACCTTTCAGGGCTCAACTCAAATGGCACCTAGCTAAAGCAGTCCACGCCTCCCTCCCAGCTTACCCTGTGAATCTCTAACAATGCACCCGATTTCATTGTCTCCATAGCTACATTTTGGTATTTAAAATAATCTTTTTTAATCATTTATTTACATATTTGTTATCTCCTTGCATTAGAATGTCAGCTGTTTGAGAGCAGACCTATTTCTGTGCACCCAGCCTGGCACGCAGCAAGTAATCAATAAATATTTGTAGGCACATGAGTTGTGCTGGGCTCTTAGTGGGAAACCAAACACATACTGGCCATGTCTACACCACCCAGGCTTTTAAACCAGACAGATGCACCCATACCCCACCTGGCTGCCTCCCAAGGGACTTTCACCTGAACCAACTTTGTTGTAATCCTGCTGCTGAGGATCCCCTGGGCTTCTCTCTTCCTTCCTCTCCTTCATTACTTCACCTTCCTCTCTGGGTCTCTTACTCACAATGGGCTCCCTCTCACTTTAGCACAACTCTAAGTCTGTCTTCTATGTTGATGAATAAGCCTTGCCTTTCCTCCCTAGCTTCCCCACCCTTCTCACACATCCAAACACAACTAGAGCAAAGACAGCACTTCCAGAGCGTGACACCCCCTCTCACCCCCACACCTTAGTCTGCCTCCACTGCCTCACTCTGCCTACCAGGCTGCCTCCCCAGTTGGATGTGCTTTTCCCTGCTCTTGCAATCATGGGACAGCAGTGAGCCCGGCATCAGGATTTATATTTAAACTCAATCATGAGCTGCCAGGCTGCTGCTCCACCTGTAACTCAGGGGTAAACTCCCTCAGTTTACCCACCCCAGGATTGCAAAGACACCCTCACTCCCACCAGGTCCACCTTTCTTGGTCCACCTGTCCAAGGGACAAATGGTTTTCTTCCTCTGCCATTCTGGTTCACTCCTCTTGTGTACCCTCCCTGGCTGTGCAGAGCTTCATTTTCTTGATGTGTATTTCCTGGTCATTCCCCCTCCTCCTTCTTCCCCATACCCAGTTTGAATTGTGAATAATTCATGTGTTTCCATGATCCTGCCAGGGTTTTTCCTCCCTCATGAATCAAATCCCTGAGAGACAGTTTATTTTCTCACCATCTTCTAGTCTGAGTTGCTGACTTGAGCAGGGTTTATGCCTGTAGGTCATGAATGAAGGCCAATTCTTATGCCTGCTTCTGAGACAGTAGCCGTTTTCCCCACCCTGTTCTTCTATGATACTCTTTTTCTAGTATATTTTAATAGCCGTGCATTTGTATAATGTTACATGGTTTGGATAGATAGATAAATGAACAGTTAGATACATTCATAGATAGATGCACAAATGGATAGACAGACATAATTATTTCCCCACGTAGCCTTCTCAATCACCTTTCTTATTTAAAGTTTGTGGGAGGGCAGTGGCAGATGCATTTGAACAGGTTCATCATGTGCAGTGGATTCCCTAACCCTCACTTTGCATCCCGCTTCTGAAAGGGGTCCTCGTAGAAACGCTCGTAATAGCTCAGCCTTTATCTGGGGTCCACCTGGATGTTTTCCTCATTGGCTTAGTCTCCAAAAATCTACTGAGGATTTACTATGTGCCAGGGATTGGGAGGAAATCTGGGAATACAAAGGTGAGCAAAAGAGACACTATCCCCACTCTTTTGGAGCTTACACTCTACTGGGAGACATGGATATTAATGAAGTAATCATGTATATAGGATTAGCATACATACATATATATATTTCTAAACTAATAATTTCATATATAGATTTGATATGTTCATATGAAATTTGATATTTCAATATTTTGATCAAATTTGATAAAATTGACGTTGGATATATAAACATATACATTTTTGAGCTGATAAATTCTAAATCCCCCCAAATGAGGAAACCATTGTCATGAAGTTAGGAAAGCAGTTCTCTTCAGTGGAAGGAGGGGTTTGTGATCAGAAGGCAACACACAGTGTGTCCTTGGAGTTCTAGCGATGATCTATTGCTTGACCTGGATTTGTTACAGGGAACTTGATTTATTATTATTGATTAAATTTGATGTTTATGCTTCATGTACATTTCTATGTATGTGCTACATTTCACAATTTAAAAATTTCAAATGATAAAGAGAAACTTAGGAGGATCTATAAGAGCGTGTAACAGAGGGCCATGGTGGGTTCTAGAAATCCAGGGATGGCTTCCTGGAGGAAGGGGCATCTTAGCTGAGATCTGCAGAGGAAGATGAATTAGGGAGAGGAAGGAAGGTTTGGAGAGTTGGCATGGAGGGAAAGGGAAGGAGGCAGAGAGGGAAGAACATAGAATAGAGCAAGACCAGTGAGCTTGGAGAACTCTTAAAGGAGCACAGTTTTGGGCTGGAGCCCAAAGAGTGAGGGAAACAAAGCTAGAGAGAGGCAGGGGCTGGATTTTTCAGAGCCTTGTTAAGGATTTTTGTTTATGCCCTAAGATCAATGGGAGTGCCTGAAGGTTTTAAGAAGGGGAGTGACATAATCAAATATCATGAGATCTTCGACGAAAATATAGGGAATGGATTAGAAGAAGGCAGCAGATCCCTGCACCATGTGAGGATGCAGGGAGAAGGCATCATCTATGAAACGAAGAGTGAGCCCTCCTGAGACACTGAATCAGCAGGTGCCAGGTCTGGGACTTCGCAGTCAATAGAACTAGAATATCCAACACGTGCCTTCCAGCCATACAAGTGAATCTTCTAAGAGCACTGAGAAACCACCAACAATGTCAGTTTCTTCAGTCTCAAGCACTGTAACAGTCACTGCCATGAAACCCACAACAACATCTAAAATGGCAACACCAGGGGTCTCAACAAATATGACTTCCACCACCTTAAAGTTTACACCAAAAACAACAAGTATTTCACTGAACACACCCCAGATGTCAACATCCATGATGATCACAAGCCCACAGTAGTTTGGTGGCATCTGTTTCTTTATCAACAACAATCACAGCAACAATTTGTTCTAAAGAAAATGATCAAAATTTGGAAGGAAAAAAAAGAAGGTAAGATGGGATGTGGGGGGATAGTGAGGGACTCATTTTAATAGAAGAGGAGAAAGATAAGAAGAGTTTGGATAAAGTGTTAGCAGGTTAGAGATGGAGAGAAATGAACAGATGTAAGAGATATTAAGGAGGTAAAGTCAACAGAACTTGGTGATGGATTTGTTGCATGTTTACCCTAGAAAGTAGTTTTCATGAGCACAGAAGGCTTCATCACTGCTGGTTATTCAGAACCTAGAACAGTGCTTGGGCCATCAGTGACTCTCACCTGAGGATTCTTCAGTGAGCTGGTGTTTCTGCATTCCCGAATGTGTCATGGAAGGGGAGTGAAGGGAGGAAGCCCCTGAGGGTGCTGAGTGCATAGAGAATGCAATGAGGACAGAGAGTTTGAGTGTTTAGGAGACACCCTGAGGATTCCACACACTTTTCATAGAATGTGCAAGTAAATGAAGCAGAAAATGAATTATTTAGATGATAGTAAATATGACAAAAGCAGAACCTATAGAGTTATTAGTGCTATTGGGTATGCTAAAACATCAGTCCTCAAGAACATCTCAGAGATTACCCAGAGAAGGAATAAAAGGCCAAACCAACACCCGTCAACTCATCTTTACTCAGACTACACAGCCATCCACTGTATGTTACAGGCTGCAAAGTTATAGGAGGTCAGTATAATTGGTGGGATCTTTGGAGATGTATAATGAAGTCCAGGACATTGATGATTAATATTTTTTTAAGTTAAAAAATTTGTTTGAGGCTGGCCTGTGGCTCACTCAGGAGAGTGCAGTGCTGATAACACCAAGGCCACGGGTTGGGATCCTATATAGGGATGGCCGGTTTGCTCACTGGCTGAGCGTGGTGCTGACAACACCGGGCCAAGGGTTGAGATCCCCTTACCGGTCATCCTTTAAAAAAAAAAAAAAAAAATTGTTTGGAGAGGTTCTCTGCAGCTTGGGCCTGAACCTCAGCATGAAAGTAAAATTGCACCCCAAATATCTCTCCCCCATCTCCTAAAGTACATGTAATCAAATAAGAGTCAGAGGGTGTAGTTCAGAGAATTTTCACAAGGAAGGATGTTCTCCCCTCCCTGTCTGTGGTCACAGAAAGTACATGTACAAAGCAGAATGTGCTCTGTGTCTGAACAAACTCCCTTTCTGCCAGCGAATGCCTCAGCAAGATCTGCATTGGAGGTGTAGATTTTTAAAGCCCAAAGCCAGGCCAGTGATGGAGAACATAAAGGGGAAAGCAGAAAGAAAAATGTGACCACAAATCATCACAAAGGCTGGAGATTTTTAAAATATTGTTATTTTTCCAAAAATAATTTATATGATAGCATGATATGATATGCTTCAAAGAACTGGCTGTTTTTCAGTGAAATAAAACTGGTGCACAAATAACCCTTAATTATAGGCAAATCAACAGAGAAGTAGAAGTGGGCAGGGCTGAGGAAATCAGCTTGAATGAGGCCCAACGTGGCATGTAAGGAGTGACAGCCAAGCAAAAACAAGGGCACAGTGAGGCCACAGATCAATGCTAGACTGACATGAAGATCCTCTCTACCTGACTACTCCTGGAAGACTCCAGAGAAAAGGCCAGGGCTATCCTAAGGGTCCTGCATAGGAAATGACAAGGGGACTCTAATAAGTTTGACCTTGTTGTCTACCTAACAGTCTATGTGGGGTGAAAAATGATGAATCTTTACCCAGTGAGTTACATATTGCCTAGAAACTTTGGATCCATGAAATCCTTGTTTAAAATCCCAAATCTCTCCATAGTAATTTTCAAGGACTGCAATTTCCACAACAGTGCATAGGGCCAGCCAGGTGGACTCTGCTCAAAATTCACAACCAAGAATGAACCAAATCCCAGACCTATGTCTCTAGAAAGGTAAAGGTCTCTTCAAAGTACAAGGTGAGGCATTGATGGAATATTTAGAAGGAGGGGATCACCTAGCATGCTTTCGTGGAAAGAGCACTGTGCTGTCAGTTAAAAGACCTGGTCTTAGGCGGCGGCGGCGGTGGCGGCAGCAGAAGCGGCAGCGGTGCCGCCTCCTCACCCGGCGGCGGCAGCAGCGGCGGCG
>NW_007733867.1:75447-100023 GCF_000696425.1 Galeopterus variegatus
ATTGAAAAAAAAAAAAATTAAAAAAAAAAAAAAAAAAAAAAAAAAGACCTGGTCTTAGCTGAACTGCTGAATTGCTATGAGACTTCCTAAGGCTTCTCTGAATCCTAGGGAACAGATATTGCAAAGGTCATGAGGTGCCTGAGATTGGCATTTTCAATAAGCCAACATAAGTGGAACACAGTGAATGGGTAGAGAGAAGTATAAGATGGGGTCAATGACATATGTATGGGTGACATCGCGCAGGATTTTGTTGATAAGGGCAAAACATTTCAACTTTTTCTTAAGTGTGAGGGAAATCATTGGAGAATTTTAAGGAAGGAAGCAATATAACCTGAATTAAATTTTCAATAGATTAGTTGTAGTTACAGATTGGCTCCATGGAAAGACTGGAATTGGGAGTGACATTTGCGGGTGCATTCAGTGGTCCAAGTGAGAACTGAGGGCAATAGTAATAGAGAAAAAAATCTGATTATTTCTAGTTTTTGTTACTTGAGCAAGTAGATAGATGTGGTAACTTTTATTAAAAAGGAAAAGACTGGAAGAGGAGCAAGTTTAGGACACAATGACTCAAGAGTTCTCTTTGGACACATTAAGTTGGATGACTTTATTAAATATCAGAGTAGAGATGCCAGGTAGATCATTGAATTCTCTAAGCTGGGTTCCAGGGAGATGCCAGAGATAAAAGGTATGGACTTGGTGGTCATTGAGGTGTGCGTGGTATGAAGAGAAAGTGAGACTAGAGAAAAAAGTACCTATGACTGAATTCTAGAGTCTCTAATTTTTAGAGTCTGACTGAGTACAGTAAAAGAAACCAGCAAAGCAGTGGCCTTTGAGATAGAAGGAAAACCTGAGAAGTGCATGTCACCAAAGCCAATGAAAGCAGTGGTTTAAAGAAAGGAATAATTGCCCTATGACACTGAGAGGTCAAGTACAAAATAACAGAGACATTGTCGTGACATTTGGCAAGATGAAGGTCACTGGGGACCTTGACAAGAGCAGTCTCTTTGGAGTGGGTCAGATGGGAGCCTTAAGGGGTAAAGAGGGAACAGAAGAGAGAATTGGGAACAGTTTTAAGTAAGATTTGCTGTGGATGGAAGCTAAGAAATAGGGTGGAAACTGGAAGGAAAATAGAGTCAAGAAAGACTTTCACTTGTTTAAAGGCGGGAGCTGTCAGAGCACATGCACATCCTTACGGGAAAAGAAGTAGTGAGGGAGAGATTGAAGATTCAAGGGGGAAATGGTGATAATTGTGGGAACAAAGTTCTTAGGACCCTTGAGGAGGTGAGGTCTGGAGCACAGGGGGGGTATCATTTGGGAACTGTGATCCTTATTGTGAAGTGACAATCGTCAGCACAGCTATCTAATTTTCTCTGGCAATGTACTGTTATTCAGACATAAGCATAGATATGCCAGTCGTTGGGTATGACCAGATTGGGGTTTTATCAGGTGAGTACAGGAAAAGAAGTCCAGAGAGGCTTTTGTAAGGGATTAATGGTAATGATGGGAGATAGAATCTAACCCTAGTAGGGTGAGGCAGCAGGTAGCTAAAAAGAGACAGGGCCGGAGGCGGCAACTGTAATTGCTGGAGTTGGAGTACCAGAGCCAGAAGCAATAGATGGGTGGCCAGGGTTGGGAAGCAAGAGTCAGTACTCTGGAGAAGGTACAGGGTACAGTCAACGGCACTGTCAAGGTCATGGTCATGGGAGAGGATGAGCCCTCTGATACTGGCATTGAATTTTGAGAGACCCACACCCTGCTTCCCCCACCTTGTGTATCATCTGCTCTTACAGGTGACCAGTTTCTTTATGGGCATGATTTAAGGGACTCTGCAGAAGCCCTGCCACCCAAAATATCCCTGCAGAGGCCTTTAACTGGTTTCTGACATTCTGCTCTTAAAGCTTTCTTCAGGTCTTTCCTTCTGCTTTCCATAAGTGCTACCACCTAACCTATTAATTCATTATCAATCATTTATACATAGGTGTGATTTAGTGGCTAGGGCATTTCAAGTAAGATAGCAGCTGGCTGCAATCAGATTTTAATAGGCTGTAGGGCATTGCTTTTAAGGAAGGACCTGAATATGGGATCCTGTAGAGGGGGTAGGAAATAATCATTTGTTTAGAACCTACTGTGTGCTTGGCTCTGTCCTGGAGCTTTGCATAAGTGTTAACATTTTAGATGTCTTTGTTTCCTCCTATTTATGGAATAGGAGGGCTCAGAGAGAAATGCCTACCCAAGATCCACAGCTAATGAGTAATGAAACCAGGATCTGAGGTCAGAGCTGCAGAACCTGGGAGAGGTGTCTGGATGGAGGGAGAGGTGTTCAAAAGGAGAAATTCTAGGGCCTGAGGCACATCTTGGAGGGGGCCTCACAAGCCTAGTCTTCCAGCTCCCTTTCTGGGGTCTTCATATCATGTGTGTGGCTATTTTTTACTCTCCTTAGGAGGTGGTTCCTGGAAGAGATTTTCTTCCTCCATTTCATTTTTTTTTAAACAATAATTTAAATTTTTATTAGGTGCTCAGCCACAGTATAAATACCCCCATTTGAATTGCTGACACACAAATCAATAGGGAAGCATCTTCCCAGAGTGGAGCTCTTGGCGTGGGAGCCACCCAGCCTCATCCTCTTTCCAGAAGAGAAGGAGTTGAATAAACAGACAGACAGTTTTCTTAAATAAGCCACAGTTAAAGGAAACAGAATGAGCATTCAAGGTTTCTGGTCTCAGTGCTCTCTTTCCTTCCTTCCTTCTTTCTTTCTTTCTTTCTTTCTTTCTTTCTTTCTTTCTTTCTTTCTTTCTTTCTTTCTTTCTTTCTTTCTTTCTTTCTTTCTTTCTTTCTTTCTTTTTTTTCATTCTGTTTCTCTCTCTTTCTCTATCCTTCATTCTCACTAAACAATCTTGCCTTTAACCTCTATATTACCAATTAGAGTGGTGTTATTTTTATGGCAAGAACTAGAGGAATCAGCATGGGTACCTGAGAACTGGCCTCATGTTGTTAAGGGGAGAACAGAGCAGCATCTCTCAGTGTTTCACCAAAGTCAAGGGAATGAGGGACCTGGAAGCTCTGCAGGTCCCCTCTACCCCATCCCCACCCCCAAGTCCCCACCATCACTCTCTGGCTGGGAGACCTTGCAGTAAAAGATGTGGTTGATATGAAAGAATATGTCAATAATGAATGAAATTTAAACTCTGCCTTTAATTCTTTCATGAAAGAGGTGACAAGCTTGCATCTTACAACACAGCTTAAGATTTCAGACCTAAAGTCCTCTGAGCAGTTGGTAATTCTCCCCATGGGGAATCTGAGAGGAATGCCAAATTCCAGTCTTCTTCAGTATCATCTCCCACCATTCTCACTGCCACCTTCTCCATGACCCAATGCTCCTGTGTTCCAGCTACATAACATTTCTCAGTTACTTTCCAGCATGACTGTTCTATGACTCTGAGCCTTTGCACATGCTGTTCCTTCTACCTGGAGCACCCCTTTTCTTTTCTCTGGTTGGCAAAGCCCTATGCACCTTTGACACACAGCCCACATGTCATCTCTCTCGTGGAGCTTAGTGAGATACCCCAAACAGAAGTAGTCACCCTTCCTTCTCTCCCTACCCCCGCACACTGGTTCCTGGATGTTAGAGCTTCATTATGCTGTGAGGTAGGTGCCTATCTTTGTGACTTCCCCTCTACCCCAACCAGACTAAGAGATCCTCAGAGACAAGGAGCCGTATCTCATTTAACTCCACATCCAGCCATTAACAAAACGACCTGTTCAGAGTAGCTTGTTGAAGTAGGATACCGGGTGAAGGTCTGTTCATTCATTCACTTAACCAGTATTTATTGAATGACAACAGTGTTCTGGGCTGGGGATGAAACTAAGTAAGACAGATAAAGTCCTTATTCTCATGGAGCTGACCTTCTACTGGAAGGGAACAGTCAATGAGGAAGAAATCAAATAAATATATGTGATGGCTGGTGATAAATGTGATAAACAAAAATAAAGTGGGCCGGTGACAAGGAGAGCTATTTTAGATAAGATTATTAGAGTGGGCTTCTCTATGGAAGTAACATTTGAGGCACTGACCTGCTGGACATGGGCTTTGTGTTCTTTTGCTAGTGGAGCCATGAGGTGGAAGCTGGTTCCCGTGCAGTGGCTGTTGTGAGTCAAGTTCCCAAGACGTCTGTCTGGGGGAATCGGAAAAACAAGACTGTCTGGCCCACAGGCAACTCGGCCTTCACAGAATTCAGCACTCATCTACTGTCTCCTTCTGTCATCCTCCTGCCTGTGGGTGGTTATTCCAAGCCTGGGATGGATCCTCAGCCCTGAATCCCTTCACCAGAGCTGTGAGGTGTCTCCACCCCAAGAGTCTCTGCTCAGCACCCAATATGAGAACCAAACGATAGCCTCTAGCCAAGCCTGCACAGGGTTCTCAGGACTGCCCTGCCCCCAGTGCATCTACGCTAGGATGAGCCTGTCCTTTGTTGGGCTTTGCCACTGTGTCTGGCAGGTTGTGCGTGGCTGCAAAGCACTGAACAGCCCACCTGCTTCTTTTGCTGACACTCAACGACCACCTCCAGCTCTGACTGCAGAGCAGGGATAGGCCTGGGCTTCCACTGAGCTGCCCTCTGTCCCCACCAAACACCGCCTGCCTCCCTTTTAATTTTGCGGTGGCCCTGGTCACCAGTGATGCTCAATTTATGGCCTCATCACTGAACAGGGGACCTCAACAGGAACAAACAGCAGCGCTGACGTGCCATACTCCTGCCTAGCCAAACCAATCATCTGAGAATCCATTACAGAAATTTCATTTTCCGTGATGGCAGATCGGAGTTCAAAGAAGCGGCCCACGAGTGAATGGGTAGTTACAAGTGTGGCCCAGATAATCCCTAAAACGGATAAGCCATGGAGCGAATGAGGCTTTTGTGGATAGATGAGAATAGACACTACCTGGTGAGATTGGATGAAGGAAAATGCATTTAAGAAAGCTCACTTGCTTCAGACCTGAATTCTTTTCTCATCCTGGAGGAGTTAGATAAGGCTTTGGAAAAAAAAGAATGACTCCCCAAAGGAGGGGGAGCAAAGTTGACAAGCCAGAGCCCCAGAGAAGAGCACAGACTGCTGCGGTCCTACTCTCAACCTGAACTTTGTGGTCCAGACCAAGCTATGAGGACTGTAATTCTCCAGCTTCTTGCATCCCTTTCTGGCACCAGGGAACCTGGGAGGTTTCTGAGTGACGCACAAAGACAGCACAGTCATTGTGTGTGCAGAGGCCGTGGGTTCAGATCCTGGCTCTGCCATCTGTTGTGCGTGCTCAGGCAAAATGTGTAAACTCTCTGTGCCTTAGTTTTTGCACCTGTAAAATGGGAATAATAATAAGAGCACTTTTCTCAAAAGGTGATGGTATAGATTCAGTTAGTTTCTGTGTATGAAGTGCTTAGACCATTGCTTGATAATAGTTTTTCTCACGTAGATGTTAGCGATTGTTATGTTACTGAAAAATAGACATGGAGATATTTTTGGATGCAGCTGGAAATTGATGAACCCAGGAGATCCTAAACATCCTCAGAGCAGGTGTTTGGTAACCACTTGCCACAGTTCCTACTTTGTTGCTGGCAGGCCCGGGTCAGACCGGTTGCTGAGGCTGACTCCAGAGTGAGATGCACACCTTCAGAAATGAAAAAGCTATTTTCCCTTTTTAGCAGCCTTTTGCCACTGGCAAATAATCCCTTTAGCAACATTTGACCTTAAGAGCTTAAAAAGAAAAGGTAAGAACTTTCAAGGAGCAGGAGCAGGTCTCCTTCCCAGGTTTCCCACCGTCACAGTTAGGAGATGTCAGGTGGCATCCCGCAGCCTCTGTCAAATGTGATCACGGAGAAATCGTGGAGGTGGTGGAAGGGGGTGTGTGCAGAGAGAGGTCTGTGCTGCCCACTGTCTCTTGGGCCTCCTGGGGGGCTGGAGGAGGCCCCTGTTGAGTGGGAGGGAAGACGCTGCCAGGGAAGCCACTGTAGGCCTCTCCAGGGGCTTTGTTCCCTGTCCCTCCCACTCTCCAAGGATGACCGCCTGAGCCTTTCGTTCTCACTAAATTAAGCTGATAAAATACGGATGAAAAGGGTGGGGTGGGGAGGAGAGTACAGCATGCTCTTACTTTGCATTTTAATAACTCAGGCACTGTGCCTCGGACCATTTTTAATAAGAGATTGACTGATAGTGGCCTCCTCCCCCCACAACTCAGGACATATCGGTATCCAAATCAACAGCACCCTTTCCTCTCCTCCAGAACATTCTGCCTGCCCCTTCCCTGGATGGAGGTTGACCAGGGATGACACCCAAGCCCTGGCGTGATTTGCTGACCTCGTGAGGGTCAAGCCCGGAGGGGCATCCCCAGCTGCTCAAAGACACACTCCCCAGGGAAGCGGTGTCCCTGGGGGCTGTACTGCTGCCTCTCATCTGTCCACGGAGCAGGTTAGGACACAGGCAGGCCCCCACTACACGGCAGATCCATAGAGATGAGAGCCGCCTTATCTGGCAGCCCACCTTCCCCTGGGTGGCCGCCCCAGCCACTCCAGCCCAGAGGCTTTTGCAGAACTGAGGAGAGCGGGTGACAATATGAGGAAAGGACAGGGCTCAAGTCAACTACCTGTCTCGAGAATGTACCTGCTCCTATAGCTAGTCCGAGGCCACACGGGGCCTCCTCTCCCTTGGGGAAAATACATGTGAAAGTGGCCGTGTGATCCCTGACCTCCACCCTCAAAATGCACCCCTTCTGCCATAGACATTCTCATCAAGTGAGAACTCTATTGATTAGGGCGCCTCTGTGTGCCAATTAAAGGCTGTGAAAAGTCTTCATGTAGAAAATAACATCTCGTTTAACCCATGCAGCAATTCTGAGGGTAGAAACTATTTACCCCATTTCATGGGTGAGGAAATTGAGGCTCAGAGAAGTCAAGAGATTTCCCCGGGGCCATCCCGCTAATAAGCAGCAGAGCCAGGATTCAGTCTGTCGTCGGGCAGGGCTCCGCCGAGTGCTTCCACGTGCTCAGCACGGGCAGTAGGGGACGCAAGGCAGTCGCATCCCATCTGGAGCTATGAGGAGCAGAAAGCTGGCAGCTTCCGAGGCAGATGAAAAGCCAACCTTCCTCAAATTGTTTTATTTAAAGCCAGACTCCTGACTGTTTGAAGCCACTCGATTTTGGCAGTGCTTTTTCTTTTTTCTCCTTTTCCTCAATGCTTTTTAAAAGCTCTCAGAGATAAGGGAGCGCACCGTGGCTGGGCGCCGCACTTGCAGGTGCTCAGGAGACCTCTGCCTCTCCCTCCCCGTGGCTGGCTTCCAGCGCGGCAGCTGGGCCGCCTGTGAACGTGCTCGGAGAAGGGCCGGAAGCCCTGCATGGATCTGCACCTGACGTACAGATACAGATGAAGTCTTCTGCTTTTATAGTGAGTTTCACCAGCATTAAACTTCATTTATATCTCTATAAATATATATGGCTTTGAATGGAGGCTTTATGGCTGGTGTATAAGTTCCAGCTCTCTGTGGCAAAGACTGGGTCACCACAAGGAGATGGTCCCTTTACAGATGGCTCTGGCCTCTGCCCTTTTCAACATAGCCATTTGCAAGGCTCTCATCTGGCATTCAGGGCCCTGTCCCTCTGCCCAGATGGCCACCCCTGCCTCCCTGTACCCGGGCAGACTTGGCTCTCCAGCCCTGATGCTGCCTTCTCCTCTGTCTGTGTGCTCCCTCTCACCCCTGGCTCACAGCTGGCCAGGCTGTTGGGAGGAGGTGGAAGGGGCACAGGGCTGTCACCTGATTTCCTCTCCACACCTGTCCCTTGGCCTGGGCTCCACTGCCGACCTTGCTATTAACAAGCTCCTATCAGGAGGCTCTTAAACAGGACAGGCTAGCAAAACCTGGCTTATTAAGGTTTACGTTTTACAGAAATCTGTTTGGATAAACAGACCATCCACACAAACACCGGTGCCCAGTGGCTACAGGGTTTACAGTACTTCATGAGGCAGGCAGCAGCTTCTCTCCTGATGTACTTGTGGAGGTAAATTCAAGGTAATCTACATGAACTTAAGCCTTTGAAATTGCACACCATCAAAAAATTCAAACAATCACTCTAACCCAGGCAGAAGGCGGCTGTTAGATATTCTTCTGATGGAAAACATAATTATAAAGGAAGGCAAATGTTTCATAAATAAAACTCAGAATGGCAGAATCTAAAGGGATGAGAAGTAAGGAGAAAAGGAATTCAAAGGTTTGTAGTCCCCAGCTAAGTAAGGAGTGGAGCTCGGAAACCCAGAATCTCCTTTAGACTCAAATTAATTTCAGTCTGGTACAAGTTCTAGGTAATTAATTGGCAAGAGGCATCTTTCAGATATTTTTAAATATCAGCCTGCCACAGTCTTGGTGCTAACGGCATACAAGAAAAAATAGCTAACACATGCTCTTAAAATCAAGGTGATGTAAAACAAGGGCCAGCCCAGCCCATTAGCACTTAAGGAGGATATAAAATCCAGGTCAGCCCAGATAATTGTCAGCTTGTTAAAATGCCAACTACCCCAGTCTGTCCCCAGTCCCCAGACCATGTTAAACAGCAAGTGCACAATTCTTCATAGAGGATATGTCCCAGGCACTGTCCTAGACACTTTGCACTGGTGCCCATTTAATCCTTGTAACATCCCTTTAAAGAAGACGTGATCATCTCTTTTTGCTTTCAGGGGGCAAAGGGAGGTAAGGAGGCTTCTGATGAGGAACCTCAGGTTGACTGATGAAATAATTGTCCAAGGTCACAGGGTCAGTACCTGGTGGAGCAGAAATTTGAAGCCAAATTACATGGTAATAACCCCCCAGATCTTGCTTCTTGCCTTTGTGCTGTAGGTTCTGTGTGCATGTGGCCCAGCACAGGAGAGGGTACAGCTAAGGCACAAGCAGCAGAGGGCAGTGAAGGAGCTTGGGCTATGTTTCAAACAGATTGGATTCAAAACCAGTGCTGCCACAAACTAGCTGTGTGGCCTTGGTCAAGCCAGTTAGCCTCTCTGAACCTCTTAGCAGTTTTGTGGTTTTTTTGTCTGTGTGTCCTTTCTCTATAGTCTCTTTCTATAGGGTAAAGGGTCTTTTCCAACTCAAGTGTGTGCCTGATAAGGGTCTCCCTTTCTCACTCGGCTGGAGAAGAAGGTTTTTCCTGCCAACATTCCTTCTGGGTTGTTATGAGGATTAAATAAGAGAATGTACATACAATACCTAGCACAGTGGCCCTCACAGAGAAGCCACCAGTAAATATGACAGCTACTTTTATCCATTATTGTGAGAATCAAGTGAGGCACTATATCGCAGAGCCTGGCACATTGTGAAAACTCCACAAATCACAGCTGGTATTATTATTATTAAAAAGGAAAACAAGTGTGGGAGTTAATATACTTAGGTTGAGCAGAACCTCAGCAAATCAGGAAGTTTTTATGGCACCATACTATGTGCCAGGCCCCGTGCTGGGCTTTCCCAGCTCTCACAGAAAAGGTAATCTAGGTAAAGAGGCAAGATGTTTTCACATATAAAGATGGGTAATAATTTCACATGTAAAATTCCTCTCAAGACCTGTAAGACAAATCACAAGGGAGATATCATTAATTGCCAAATGAATTATAGAAGCAATATAAGAAGAGGTTAAGACGCAGCCTTTGAACCTGGGTTTGTATCCCTGCTCTACCACTTGTTAGCTGTAAAAAGTTGAGCAAGTCATTTAGCATCATGATGCCTCAGTTTCCTCATCTGTCAGAGGAGGATAATAGTGTATGTCATAATGTTTTAGTCACTAAATGATACTTATAATGTATTTAAAGTGCTTATTAATTATAATAATAGCACACATTTATTAAGGGCATTCTCTGTGCCAAGCACTTGGATAAAGCTCACAGTAAGTACTCAGTAAATGATGGCTGGTATTATCATTAAGCAATAGAAATATCCAAGCTTTCAGGGCTCAGGAATGTGGATTTTTAGGTGGACTAGGATCAAAGACCAAATTCCAGCCCAGAGATGTTGCTAAGCTGTTGTCAAACATTAGCCGTCCTAGGTTGATACTGTCCTGGGATCAACGTTCCAGACATTTCCCCTCTGTTTCCCTCATACCTTATAGCATAATGGGAAAACATCCAGATTAAAACAATGACAATTCCTCCTGGGTCCTTGTAATAGCCTTTTATTGAGTCATCTGTAGCCAGAGCATGAGTTGTGATTTTAGAAGCCAAGTCAGGGTGAGCTTGGCAGTGCCCTGCTCTAAAGACAGGAGACCTGAAGAGATCAGGGCTAGAATCCTTCAGTAAACTGAAATGAGTCTGTTGGCTCATTTGCCCCTGGCCCCAGAACTCCTTCCTTCATTATGGAGTCTCATCTTGCAATGCATAACCCAGAGACATGCCCCCCAAAAATGAGGGCTCTGCCCCTCCCTGTCTGCTGCTACCTCTCTGGGATAAGATGGGGGCACTTCAGTGGGAGAATAGAGGAGAGTTTAGGATCCAAGTTCACTTAAACTGTGTCTGTTGAACACATTGACAATGAAGGCCTGAGTGTAGGAGACAGACCTGCTTCACTTGTTGGGGGTAGTGCACAGGACCTGTGTGTCCTCCTCAGTTTGTCTCTGGGAAGCCACCTGCTTGGGCTTCATAGAGAAAGGGAACAATTCCAGCTCAAGTGAGTGCTGTGACCACAGTCTGTCTTCCAATTTGGTTAGAGAGTAAAGCAGAGGCAATTGGCCAGAATTAAAGGACAGAAGAGGAAACAACCCAAGTGTCCATTGATGGATGAATGGAGAGAGAAAATGGGATATATACACAATGGAATAGTATTCAGACATCAAAGAGGAAGGAAATTCTGACTCATGCTACAACATGGGTGAACCCTGAAGACACTATGCCAGTAAAATGAGTTGGATACAAAAGGACGTATATTGTATGACTCCACTTCTAGGAGGTACCAAGAGTAGTCAGATTCATTGAAAGTAGAATGGAAATTTCCAGGGGCTGGGGTGGTGGGGAAAATGAGGAGCTTCTGTTTAAAGGTACAGAGTTTCAGTTTGGGAAGATGAGAAAGTTCTGGAGCTGGATGGTGGTGATGGTTGCGTAACAGTGTGAATGAACTTAATGCCCCCGAACTATACACTTAAAAATGATTAATATGGCAAATAGAAAAATGGGGGGAAAGTGAAGAGGACAAGGCTGCTTGAATTCCCTTTGCCAACTGATTTGTCAGTAACTTGCTGTGTTCAAAATTTATCAATACAGCTCTAGTTCAAAGTCATTTTCTAAGCTAAAGACGTAGTGATTCTTACATATGGTTGGGAATAGATTTTAAACAACTCTATTCCAATTCCAACTTCCCCACTGGACTTGCTCTTAAGAAGATGAAACTCTAGTTAGGCAATGAATCTCATCTTATCTGTCTTAACATGGCCCATAATCAAGATGTGGCAAAGGTTATCTCCTCACTTCCATCAAATCATCTACTGGAGTTGGCTTTCTGGGCATCATTCAACTTTCGTATTTCTGCACAAACTTCTGCTTAGATGTTAGGGAATCCTCACTTTGGTTGTCTTCTAACTTGCCATGACCTACTGGCTTAGCAACCTATGCTCTGTTCTGTGAGATCCTAGCCAGGAGAGGTGACTCAGGCGCTCTCCCATGTAAGAGCTGGCTGGGTACATTCTCTGATGCAGGTGAGACCAGAAGGGGGCAAAGCCCTGGAAAGAGGTGCTAAAATAAAATGGAGGAAGGTAGAAAACATGGTTACCCACCAAGCATGTAAATAGGTCTGTGATCTACTTGGAAAAATTTTGAAGTCTACTAAAGACTGCTTTACTGTTTGATCTGCCAGAAACTTTGGCTTCCTAGTTGAGGATCACATGCTCAAATTGTGCACAAAATGACCCATCTCTATCCAGTGGCCTTTAAACTAGAGAGAGGGTGAAAGAGAATTGGACAGGCGAGGTGTCAGGACTAGTTATGTTTGTACATATGCATGCATGTATGTATGAATGTGTGTATGTATGTATATATGTGCATGTGGATGCCACACACACACACATACATTCACCAAAGTTGTCAAAACCTTCTGATAATTCCATTACTTCTTAATGGTAAAATAGGAAAGAAAACTCCCTATCAGCCCACAACCCAGGGATGGGAGCAGGGTGAATGGAGACATCCCTGGACAGAGCTATGACAATACATGTGTCTCTACAAGTGGCTTCTGGTTCTAAAGCCACTCTTGAATAAGAAGGAACACACCCTCCTCAGCCATGACCTTTGTAGATGGAGCTGAATTTCATGGCACTATCACAGCCAACTCTCTTCTCTCTTTCTCTATGAAGCTAACATGGATACTCTTTTATTGGCTCTCCTAGATCCCAGCTAGAGTGATTCATGACCAGCCACCCGAATACTGAAGTCTAAGTTTTTAATAGAAATTTTGGCATCATCTCCATGAACTGTACAATCAAATAACTCAGGTCAGCTCAGAGGTAGAGACCTGTTTGTATTTCATTATTGACATCCATACACGTGTTTGAAATGACCAATTGACTTTCCAACACTGTGACTGTAAACTGGGGTGCAAAATGCACCCCTCCTATAATCTTTGTGCTACCTACCCAGGAACAGTAGCCTCAGAACTCTGAGATGTTCTCTTAAAAGTCTAGGGTTTACATGACACGTCTGTTAAGTAATGCATTCAGCGATACATTTCCACTGCAAAATGTAGCAATGTAAGCTGTGGTGATAGAAGTCAGAAAGTGATAGGGTTGAGGGAGGGAGAGATTGACTGGAAAGAACAAGAGAACCTTTGTATATCTTGTTCAAGGAAGGGTTTAAATGGCTGTACACAATTGTCAAAACTTACTAATCTGAATATTTAAGATCATTGCATTTTATTATATGCAAATTAAAATTTTTTTTAAGTAACATTTTTTTTAAGTAATTTTTTTAAGTAACAGAGGCCATTTCCAGGTAACCTATGGCCATGGAGAATTGAAATAATGTGGACCTTCTCTTTCCTTCCCCCTTTCCCCACTATCTCCATCTCCTGTCTCCCCAGATCTCGGAGGCAGCACAGCAGAGTCTCCCTACTCATTGAAGAAGGGCAGGATATGAGAAAATAATGGCTTTCTTTCCAGAATGCTGGCTAGTGTGAGGGCTAAGGCTGCTGGGAGAGTGGAGGTTTTGTATGTGGGATGGGTTTGCATCTAGTTTCCCACTCCTCTTGTAGGGTTTCTGCAGGTGGTTGGAGCCCAGCCCTCTCCTGTTTCTTAGTCATCCTCCCCCTGTTCTGAGCCACAGAGGACTCAATGGAGGTGGTCCCAGAGAAGGCTCATAGGAGAGTCATCAATTACCCCAAACCAAGACCTGTATGGCAATATGCCCCAGGAAGGGTGCCTTCAACTGGGATTTCTGGAGGAAGGTAAGTATGGTAATCAGGTGCATGACATCCATTCAGCCTGGAGGTCACCAGCCCAGGGTCTCTCTTCACAGCAATCTCAGTGAGCCCTTCATCTGGCTTCTGGCCATCTTCTTGGCTGAGAGCAAAAGTCTAGCAGCACGCTGAGACTCTGGGCTGATTTTCATTCTTTACCAGGGAGACGCCATTGCTCCACACTTAGTTCACTAAAAGGCTTTGGTTGCAAATCTGTCCACTGGGGAGCAATCCATCCCTACTCTCCAGCACATGAGAGTTTCTGCATTTCACAGGTGATGAAATAGTAGTAGACCAGAAGTTTCATTTCTGTTTTGGCTACCTTCTGGCCTAGCACTTTAAATATCTGTCTATGTCTCTCCATTTATAAAATGGGTCCAATAATGTCACTGAGCTCTTCTTTCAGAGAGAATTTAAGGGCATTAATGAGATAATGACCACTAAGTCTGGTGAGTTGTCAGTAATAAATGGTGGGTTCAGACTAGGTCCACTGCAAGGGCATGATTTTTTTAAAAAATCTTCAGGGACAGGTCATGCAGAAATCCATCCACTCACGTGTTCAAACTGGGGGATTTCAAGGATAGGAGGATTTGGGAGAGTTGAAATATGAATGAGTCAGTGTTGGTTTCTGATGCTCTGTATTTGTCTATTTCAATCTTTTCTTCTTTCCATTATAGCCTCTGACTTCACTCTCTTTTCCCACTGCATTCTGCTTCCTGCCATTCTAGGGAGTTGCTAAGGTTTCTAGATCTAACGCCAAGCATAGTAAAAAAGAAAAGTGGTGCCATTTCACTCAGAACTATGTTTCTCACACAGGAGGCTCCCTTACCAGAGACAGAGAATATTTTCTTCATCTTGGAGGAGAGACCCAGGGTGCTGAATTAAAAGCAAGACAAAGAGCACCACACTTGGGTTCATTTGTGGTTGGAAAGAGTGAGCTACCATACCCCCCATACCTCTCCTGCCTCAACATACTTGGAGAAAGTGACCAGAATCTTAAGTAGTTAGGGACCAAATCAAGGCAAGGCTTGCTCTTACGAGAAGCCATATCTCTTTAAAATCCCCCTTGGGATGATGGCTTCATGGAGACTTGGATGATTGAAGAAAATCCCCAATCCCACTTGTTGGATGTCCCCACCCAAGTAGGTGTGAGAAGGATTGAAGGAGGGTGGGCAGGCAGACGGTGTCTCCAAGGCAAAACGAAGGCAGATGCAGGGAACGGATGGAACATAATCCAGGAGGCAGAACAGTACTTTGCAAAAAGTCGTAGCAGTGAGGTATGAAGTAATAATGAACTCCTGTCTGTGGAGCCTCTCAGTGCTGGAGGAGGACATAGTACCACTTCCAGCCTCCCTGAGTCAGAGACCAGTCTAAGCTCATTTCTGCTTCCCTAGACATGTGAGGACAAACTTCTCTTCTGAGCTGTTTTTCACTGCCAGGTACCCCAGAAAGGGCAGAACAGACTTTGTCCTCTTTCCAACCACACACAGCCAAAGATGACAGAAAAGTGGGGCATCTCCTGCCTCCCTGCAAATGTTGTATAATCCACACCAGCCAACCTCTGCAAAGTTCAAAACACTGGCACCACGAAGTCAGAGGAACCTCAGCCTTCCAAGATACCCCAGCCTGAGGCTCACCTGTTGCACCTGCCCACTTACCACAGATTCATTCCAGAAGAGAAAGTAAAAGGTCAAAGTGGGTTCTTTCCACAGCAAGAACCCAGAGAATATTGGGGAAATTGACATCTTAAAAACCACCTCTCTCATGCTCTCTCAGAGGAGCCTAACTTTTAACTCTACCTCCACTCCCGACCCCCCAGTCTTCCTTTTGCACCACCTTCCCACCATGGATGGCTTGTAAGGAGAGAGTTACAGAAGGTGCATGATTAATTCCCCAAACCCTCCCTCTTTCCTACATGCAAAAAGAACAGCGCTACACAGAGACACGCAGAAACCACCAGCAGTTTAGCTCAGACCTCACCTGTCTTATGCAACAGTACACACACAAACACAGACACGCACACCTGGAAGGCCGTAGTCCACATACCCCTTTAATTCGATAGACATAGTTTTGCGCCTTTCTTTCCCCTACGCAGAACCCGGCTTTACTGGCAGCAGAGAGAAAGATGCAACCTTAGTGCCAAACGCCTTGCAGGAACACACGGATGCACAGGAACCAAAATGCATCTCGTAGCTCTCCTTGGTGCTGAAATCACGCTAGCAAGGAAATCGAAGGAGCGAGTGCTCTGGACTTACCGGGCTGGGGGTGGGCAGCCGGGGAGCGGAGCGAGAGGAGCTTCCTGGGAAGGGATTCTTGTCGGTTCAGGCTGAAGCCAGCTGATGCGCTCACCTAGAGAGCCCACCGCTCTCCTTTCTCTCCCTTCCTCCTTTTCTGGGAGGAGGAGAGAGGCCCTAAGAAAGAAATGAAACCCAAGCTTGCAGGGCTAGGAGTGGAAGGGGAAAGAGGAGGCAACCGAAAGAAGATCAAAAAGTCAGGTAGCTTTACTCCACTAGTGGTAATTCCTTGGGTGACGGAGGACCCTCTCTTCTCTCACTCTCTCTGGGTCTGCTCCTGTCTCGTCTCTGCGTGTTGAGCCAACAGCCTTAGCACAGTCGGTTCCTGCCTCTGACGTGAAAGAGAGGAGGAAGCCTGGGACTGCTTTGCTGTCTCTCTCTCACGCGCTCTCTTTTCCCCTCTTGCTGAAATTTCAGCAGCATAATTTTTTTAAGGCTCCGTTTTTTCCATCCCCCTACAAGCAGCCCTCTAGTGGACAGAAGGGAAAAGCATCCTGAGTCCTCCTGAACAGTCCAGATTCAGGCACAGAACTCTCTGTGCACCCACAGACTCTCAGGGGTTGCCTCCACACAGCCAGGGTCCAGAAGAGGACAGAGTTTGCCCTCTGGCCAACCTGGATAGGAAGAGAGAGAGAGAGGACAGGAGGTTTTGCAGGTCCTGTGCCCATGATTGCAGGAGAAGTAAAGAGTGGAATGGGATGGGGGGAGTTGCTGGAGACAGAATGTTTTGGGATGAAGTCCGTTGTGGGATTCTCATGTGGTTTAAGGTTCTGGCTCAGCAGAAGAAACCCACCAAAGAGTCAGGGTCTGCAGCCAGGTGAGGTATGTAGATACCTAGCACAGCCCAGGGAGGGAAGTGCTCAAAGAGGCAGGGAATGTTGGGAACTAAGGAAATAGTATTTAGCTGGCACCTCACCAAACTCTATAATATGGGTTTTTGGAATCTGGTAAGAGAAATAGCCAAGAAGACATGACCTGAGATCATCTCAGAGGTAGAGAGAAAAGTGACCTTGTTGAGCACCTATGGAGAAACTTAGCAGAAAAGGGGCATCAAAGGGTCACTGCTCATAGGCTCTTCAGGGACATCTAACACTCATTTTAAATGCACAGTCTCACAGCCTCCTGGAAAGAGTCCTAGTAGTTACATCTACAAACTTGAGTCCTAGTTTCAGACTGCTACATGCTTACAGGATATTTTGTTTCTCTATGGCTCAATTTCAGTGTTTGTAAAATGTGGGTAATGCTGCCCCCTCCCTACTGAATAGGAATGCTGAGGGACTGGAATGATACAGAGACATAGAACCTCAGGGTTGGCTGGGAATTCAAAGGTAATCCTATCCAAACACTCTTCTTGTGTTTGATTTACCTCTGGAAAATAATAATGGTTAACATATAGAGAGTATTTATACCAGGTTCTAGGCACTGTTATAAGGATTTACATGTGTTAGTCCTTTGAATCCATACAATAATCCTATAATGCAGATGCTATTATTGCCATTTTATAGACTAGGGAAATGAGGCACAGAGGGATGAGATAACTTGCCCAAGATCACACAGCTAGTGAATATCAAGGTTGGGGTTGGAACATGGGACGTCTGACCCTGGAGCTTCCTCTCTTGATCACTATGTGCAATAACTGTACACTTAAGAAGTGACAACATCTGAAATAGATAGAAGATGGCACCAAAGTTATCACTGCTTTTATTTATGATAAAGTGCCTAGATTGTTATAATAAATTTATATGTGGCTGAGTTCTTAAAATAAAATATTTACAACAAACAAGCTGTGGAAATTGTTATTACTCATGAGAATCCCCTAAGAAAACTAATTCTCTTGGTGATTTGGTAGTTTTACATAAACAAAACTGGTTGTAAAACTCATGAAATTGGAAACTATTGGTCTTTTACATCAGTTCAGAAGACACATCACTCCATTTCTGTACCCAAAGCAGACTGCTGCCTCGTGCCTAACACGTGCTTGGATGGAACCAGAAACTTGAGGAGCTAAACTGTTGCAATGCACTCAGCTAGTAAGCTAACCCTGGGAGACAGCAACATTTCCTCCAGAATTATGAATTCCTTACCTAATGTGGCTTCCTTTTTCTGACTTTCTTTAGACCAAAACTGCAAGGGTGGGGTAGAGGTGGGATGTGATGGTTAAAAAATTATGGTCCTTGTCTTCTTTGAGTCTGAGCAAGAAACAGACCATTACAACTGCCAAGACAGGGGCAGATGCAACATAGTAAGTGAGCACATGGAAAAGACAACCATCCTGATCTCTGAGGGCTGGGAGAGTTCCTAAGGAGTGAAACATTTAAGCTGAGGCCTGAGGAATGAGAAGTTATCTCAACAAAGAATGGGCAAGAGAGTTAAGCTGAAGCACAGTATGAGCAAACTCGTGGAGGTGAGAGAGCACGGTGGGAAACTTTCCAGGACATTATTACCCTTCCATCTACAAATGGGGAAACTGAGGCTCAGAAAAGGTAAGTAGCTTGATCAAGGTCACACATCTATTAAGTACAAAACCCATATCAAATGCATATCTATTTGACTCTAAAGTCACCCTCTTTGTAAAGTACTACAATGTCTTCTCTCGTCATTTCAAAGGGCACACACAATTTAATAGGGTGTTTCAATAATACACACACAGTAACTGACTGAGGACATGGGATCTATGAGGAAGCTAGAAGTATGGTCGATTACTCTTAGATGAGAAGGCCACAAGAAGGCACAAATCAGTGCAAAAAAGGAGAAATTCAATTCAAGATAGTGGAATTGTTTCTGGTGGATGTGAAATTACCACATGTACTGGGAAGTGGGAATACTCCAGAAGTACCAAGACATTAGAGACTTGCATTTGATGGGGGGTGGGGGGAGGAATGCAGAAAGGGCTAAAAGAGAGTTTCAGATTAAGTGCTATGGGAGTCCAGGGAGAGAAGGGTCCTTCCACCACAGAGGGATTACAGGAGACTTCACATGGAAAGTGGGCATTCTTCTGGACCTTAAAAAATGTGAGTTCATGAGACCATGGTCCATTGCACCCATACATTTTATACATAGAAAACATAAAGTCTGAGTTGTTTTGAAGAATAGTGAGTCACAGATTAAAGGGAGAGTAGAAGCTCATTGTAGGCAGAAAGTTGTCAAACTTTAGAAGATGAACAGGTTCGGAGGGGTGGAGTGGAAGTGAGATCGATGGATGAATTTGGTGTTGGACATGCCAAGTTTGGGAAGGTGTAAATGTGTGTCTTAGTAGAGATGTTTAGGCAATGGTTGGAGTGTGATCTGGTACTCAGATTAGGAATCTTGGGTTGATGATATAGATCTAGAGCCCATCTACATGGATGTGATAGTTGTTGGATGGAGACCATAAATAGGAGAGAAAATTAAGAAGACTGAGGACAGAATCCCAACTCTATTTCCTTGATCATTGGATCAAGTTTTATTCTTCTTGTTTAGTCCCTGTGGCTAAAATGCTTGGTACCCAGGAGAGATCCACAAAATTCATGGACTTATTGACTGAGTCATAACAATAACCCCAAAATACTAGTTGAAGATGATATTGGGACTGAGATTATTTATTGGTTCCTGATCCACTCTTAGAAACAAGACCCCACTTCCACAAGCTCCCCTTTGGCAGCTGGCAATCCATAGCCCCTGGGATTTTGTTTTTTACCTAACTCTCCAGCCCCTAAACCCTCCTCCTTATTGATATAATCTCTCCATCCACACGGTTAGACCAAACTGAGCATCTCCTCAGGTACTCAGCTGTCCCCGGAGAATCAGGAGGCACAGTATGGTCAACCACTATGGTGTAATTTCTCAAAGAAAATCCATACCATGATCAGCATTCCAGAAAGCCCTGAGGCCCACCCTTCCAGAATGTGAGATCTGGACACAGGTACTCTGGAGATGCAGCTGTGGCTTTTTGACAGAAAAGGGAAGGGAACCTGGAATTCTGCTCCGGGATGTGGCAAGTTCAGAATAGCCAAGGGGAGCTCTTAATCCCCAGGCTAACCTGAGCCAGCATCTTACCACTATTTCAATGAGCATAGAAAGGAAGGCAGCTTGGTATAAGCACCAGATAAGACATGTGTTGGCCTTGGGGCTCTGGCAAAGGAGAAGAGGGATGAGGAGCAGTGGACGGGATCTAGAGGATTCCTCATCACTCCAAAGCCCGTCTTATGCTGGCAACCCTTTGGTAGCATGCCTTCCTATTTCCCAACCCTACACAATTGCTGGCCTTGCCCTCTGTTCTTTGCCAAAACCTGTGTTTACCCGGCCACAGTTACGTAGGATTTTGTGGATATAAATTCCTTGGGGGCCAGGACAGGGTTTTCCTTCAGGAAGCATCAGGAAGTGCACTGTAGGGCTCTGTCCACTTTCACTCCAGTGCTGGGTCCAGAGGAAGGTCCAGTGCTGGGAAAGAGGAAGGGAAAAAGGGAGAGAGAGAGTCAGCCTTCCAACCAAGTCTGCTAGGTGAAGAGGGAGTATAGTGTGGACAGAATAAAGGGTCTTCCAGGTTGGAGACACTATTTTCTCTATCTTTTTAAGCCCAAATCTTTTCCCCATAGCACAAGGGAGGAGGCTGGGTACCCCACACAGTCTTAAATGTGACTGATCCCCCCACTGGAAGAACAGCACTGCTATGAGTTGCCTACTGTCCACCTTCATACCTAATTACAACAGACCTTTCACTGCCACGTTCTATGACATTCTGTAGGTAGGGGGCCCAGGAGTGTTAGGCACAGTGACCCTAATACAATGAAGCAGCTCAGTCCTGTCAGAGAGTCCCAGAACTGGAGAAGGGAGGACAAGAGAGTTTGTACAGTGTCCCATAGTCTCCCGTGAAGCTCTGCACCCACTCCCAAGCCACAGCTCCTGACCATGTGTGGGGTAGGGGAGCCTCTGCAGTGGCTCCCAGGAGTCAAATATTCAGACCATCCTGAAGAAGCTGTCTTGGGGACTCCTAGACCTTTAAAATGAGGGTCTTCGTGCTGCATGTTGCTCCCAAGGCCCATGGAGAAAAAGAAGAGCAGAGCGCAGATGCTGCCAATAGTCAGAGTTGCCTACTAATGAGAACTTTCTAAAAGTGTCTAACTCGGGAAGGACAGCCACTTGTTAGGACGTTTTAGAGACATTTAAGCATTAGCTGGGTGGTTGGAGTAAATCACTTATCCATTCCCTTCCATCTCAGATAATGTGTGATTATATTGGGCTAGTGGCTAAGAGATTCATTTAGAAAGTACTACTTCATGATCTGGGGCTTATTTTCTGGGAGATGGAGAGAGGAATTCTTAAAGATGACCATGAGGATAATGTAGCTCAGATGCTTACCCTCACAAATCAATAGAGTAGGCCCTGTCTTCCTAAAGCCAGGGCTGGGCTTGGGATCTGTCCCAGCCTGACTCAGCAGGACTTGGAGACCTCATTGCATAATAGGGATGATGTCTGGGAAGGGCTCTGGAGCCAGCTGACTGCCACAGAGACAGGAAGGCTGGAGTTACAGGAGGGCATCGGCTGGTGGAGGAAGCATGAGGAAGTGACCCTAGCAAGTTCCTAGGGCACCGATGGGTAGAAGGAGCCTGCAAGAAGAGCAAGCCCTCCAAGTGGGGCTTGCCTGAGCTGGAAAAGTAGGTTGGCAGTGGGTCAATTCCAAGCTCTGTCAACCCAGTAAAGAGCCAAGTGCTTCCTGCTGTGTTAGTGGAATAGATGCTCCAAATCTCTCTCCTATTCTGATGCCACAAGTTGACAAACGTCACTGTGATGGGCTCTGGGAGTTACCACCATTCTTGTGGAATACCTCTTCCCAACCCCATTCTTCTATTTCTAGAACCAGAACTGTCTATCTGCCACCTGAGACACTAAACTAAACTTGACCTAGGCCTGGCCAACAAAAATTTCCCATTCCTCTAGACATGGCGATGGATTCAAAGCCAGGCACGTGCTCCAAGCAGGGCCAATCACAACCTTTCTCAGAAATTGGAAAAGGAAATTTCTCTTTCTAATGAGGCTGTCAAGCAGGGACCACGTAAGCCTGGAGTTGACTGTTGTCATTTTCCCTGGCTTTACGGAAGAATCAAATTCACAATTACAAATAAAGATGTCAACATCCAGCAGGAAACAGAACCAAATATGGGAAGAAAAGGAGCCTGACAATGTTGCTTGAGCTCCTAGATCCAGCTATCCCTGAACTCCCACTTAGATGAGCCAATAAATGTCCCTCTTACTTAAGCTAAGCTGTGTTGGGTTTTTGTCAAGCTACCTTAACTTTTGAATCTTCTAAGATTCCTGGGAAAACTTAAATTCCTCTTAGGTGCACACCTACAGCCAGGGTGAGGAACACTGAATGGGAACCTAAGAACCTGTAGTTGCTTGGGACGTGGGAGTAGGAACGGGAGTGGGGAATGAGTTGGCCATTCAGGGAGGGAAGATAAACGTTTCCTTTTTCATCATTCTGCTGAGGATGGGGACTGAGGCCAATGCTTTTCTTGGGGAGTGCAGTGAGAAGGCCCAGTGAAATGATAATGAACAACTGCTGCATCCGTGTAGGTGATGGAACATGAGAGGCATGGGGTAAGGCATGCATTTGTTATGAAGCTCAAATATTTCCCTGTGCTTTTGCAGATGGAAAGATGCTGCTCCTAGGACCAGTTACTGCTGCTGACATCAGGGGGCTCTGCTGCCCTGCTTTGAGGACTGCCCACCTGGGTGACGATGGTTATCCCAAGGATCGTGTCCATCCATGACAAGCCTGCTTTTCTCCAGTCCTAGGCTCCCAGCACACCCAACACTGCTCCTAGGACCAGTTACTGCTGCTGACATCAGGGGGCTCTGCTGCCCTGCTTCGAGGAGTGCCCACCTGGATGACGATGGTTATCCCAGGGATCGTGTCCATCCATGACAAGCCTGCTTTTCTCCAGTCCTAGGCTCCCAGCACACCCAACCTGGAACACCTCCTCCAAACACTTCCTAATTCCCTTGGCTCCTCTTTGAGCACAGCTGGCTCAGAGGGTTCTGCCTTTTATTCTGGGAAGCTGCAGCCCTGAGCCAATGTGTGCAAGTTTGCACCATCTCGTTCTGAGGCAGGAGCCCTGCCCTTCCTCCTGCCCGGCACCTCAAGCTTCTGCATATAGGGTGCCCAGACAGCTGCAGCCTGCCTGGGGGTGGGGGGGGTCAGTACACTGGGTGATGGAATGCTAGTCAGGGAGGGATGCTGCTGAGGCCCTAGCTCCCCAGCCTGCCTGCCAGCCAGCGGAAATCATTATCTACATCCACGAGCAAGCCAGGCTTCCCACACTAAATTAGCAAGAGCAAAGCAGATGTCTCCCTTCAGTGCAGCAAAGGATTATATGGGATAGAGCTGGGATTTTTCCCTTTGTGTTCCAGATAAGGGCA
This sequence comes from Galeopterus variegatus, assembly GCF_000696425.1. Taxonomy (NCBI): domain Eukaryota; kingdom Metazoa; phylum Chordata; class Mammalia; order Dermoptera; family Cynocephalidae; genus Galeopterus; species Galeopterus variegatus. The sequence continues at coordinate 98,587 of NW_007733867.1, forward strand.
AGTATGGGGACCCAGTGTAGGTGACTTTCCTGTTTCAGGACCACAACATGGCTGGGAAGTCTGGGGTCAAAGATGCACCCCACACCCCTTTACCCCTGCTCTTCCCTTCCCTGGCTGCCCCAGGCAGGGTTTCCTTCCCCACAAACTGCTTACTCTCATTTTGTTCTTGGAGCCCTGGTATTCATTCCCGTGGTCTCTGAATAAGAAATGGAGGCCTTATTCTAGGTTTCATCTTCTTTTGTGTTGGCCACTTTAGAAACTTCAAATGTGTGCCCCACCTCCTCCTTCCTCCCTGAGCCCATTCCCCATGGGAGAGCTCTGGGTTGAGACACCAGGCTCTCCTTTCTTCTCCAGCTGCTCTCTTTTGCTGCTTTATACACTAGGTTCCTTATCAGTAGCACAAGGGTGTTGATATGGTTTGAACATTTGTGTTCCCGCCAAAACTCATGGGTGGAACTGTAAATTAGTAAAGCCATTATGGAAAACAGTACAGAGGTTCCTCAGACAACTACAGAGAGAACTACCACACGATCCAGCAATCCCACTGCTGGGTGTATACCCAAAGGAGTGGAAATCAACATGTCAAAGGGACACCTGCACTCCCACGTTTATTGCAGCTCTGTTTACAATAGCCAAGTCATGGAATCAAACTAAATGTCTATCGATGGGTGACTAGATAAGGAAAATGTGGTATATCTACACAATGGAGTACTACTCAGCAATAAAAAAGAATGAAATACTGCCATTTGCAACAACGTGGATGAGAAAATTATGTTAAATGAAATAAGACAGATACAGAAAGAGAAATACCGCAGGTCCTCACTCATAAATAGGAGCTAAGAATGGAAGGAAGAAAGATCACAATAACATGTTGAACTTTCAGAAGAACAGAACAGAACTGTTGGTCCCAAGAGGTGGGAAAAGGGGAAGGGGAGGGGGGTTAGAAGAACTTGGTTAATGAACATAAAGAATGATTATGTTTTGCAATGATGAATATGTTAATTATCCTGATTTGATCATCACATCTTGTACACAAATACCAATAGCCAACTCCGTGCCACACAAACATGTATAATCAATTATGTTTCAATAAAAAAGAAAAGAAAACGTATGTTGGAACTAACCCCCAATGCCACAGGATTGAGAGGCAGGACCCTTAGGAGGTGATTAGGCCATAAGGGCTCTGCCCTCATGATGAAATCAGTGACCTCATAGAAGGACTGGAGGGAACGACATAGGCCGCTTTGCCCCTCTGACCCTTCCACCATAATGAGGACGTAGCATTCAAGGCACAATCTTGGAAACAGGGACAGAACTTGCTGGTACCTTGATCTGGGACTTCCCAGCCTCCAGACTGTGAGAAATAAATTTCTATTACTTATAAAGTACCCAGTCTCAGGTATTTTGTTATTATCAATACAAATGGACTAAAACAGG
>NW_007733867.1:100470-101233 GCF_000696425.1 Galeopterus variegatus
ACTTATAAAGTACCCAGTCTCAGGTATTTTGTTATTATCAATACAAATGGACTAAAACAGGGGTGGCGGGGCCAGGTTTGTTATCATCACGGTCCTGTGACCTCCCACCTACCTCTGCTCCCCAGCCTGGCTTCTACCAGCTGAAGTCTCCCCACTTCTGATGGCCTCACTCACCCCACACTGTCTTCAGGCTCACAGTCACTGCAGGTGGTGGAGAAGGAAGATAAAAGCGTGGCTTCCCACACCAGCTGACTGGGGTTGGATCCTGGCTCTGGCACCTATGCTCTGTGAGTTTGGAAAGGGTACTTCTCTCTTCGGTTTCCTTACATGTAAAGTGGAGACCATAATCGTCCTTACCTTACAGGACAGCTGTGCAGATCACAGGAGTTAATTCATGGAAAGCACTAGAACAGCACCTGCTACACAGAGTGCTACCTCCATGATAGCTATTATTCAGCAAACATTTCTGAATACACATTTTTTAAAAATCCCCCTTGCTCTTAACTTGGGTTGGTTCTGACTTTACAAATAAACATCCTTTCTGGGCTTAGCACCTGCCTCTTGCCTCTTGCTTGGCTGATCGCTGATGGGACTTGAAGGCTTTGGCTCCTGGGAGCCTTGTCCTGTTCTGCCAAGAAATGCCTCTATGATGAAGAAGAGGGAGCCTAGACCTGGGACCAACAGACCTGGGTTTAAACTTCCTTTAAATCACTTATAAGACATCAGGCCTCTGGTTACTCACTTACCTCTTGACATCTCAATT
>NW_007733867.1:101923-103301 GCF_000696425.1 Galeopterus variegatus
TTTAAATCACTTATAAGACATCAGGCCTCTGGTTACTCACTTACCTCTTGACATCTCAATTCCTCATCAAAACAGGGGTCATACTGATGACTCTACTTGAGGGTGCCATATCTATCAAATGTAGTGATAGACGAGAGTTCCAAGAGCAATGTCTAAAACACAGTAGAAGGGCTGGCTGGTTAGCTCAGTTGGTTAGAGCACAGCCTTGTAACACCAAGGTCAATGGCTTGGTTCCCTGGACTGTCCAGCCGGTAAAAATAAAATAAAATAAAACACGGTAGAAATGCAACAGGTGTTTGCTGCCTGTGAACGTTTCTGCACATGCCTGCTCAAATGCCACTCTCAAAGAGGTCTTTCCTGACACCCCCTCCAAAATGGCCTTTCCACCACCCCTCCCAGCATTATTTTTCTTCATCTCCCTTAACATCAGCTGGCATTTTATAGTCCATCTTTCTGTTTGTTTATTGTCTGGTCCTCCACTGCACAGACTCTGCCAGGGTGCAGGGCCCCTGCCTGAGTCATGCCCCAAAGCCTAGAATAGTACCTGGCTCATGCAAACACATTCAATAAATTGCTACTTGAGATCATATTTTATATCCTAGTCATTTTCAGTTCCCTTGTAGCGTGTTTTATGGCAAGCAGCAAGGTTTTGAATGAGGCAGAACAGACTTTAAACCTATCTTCTTCTACCTTAAGAAATGTGCTCTGAGCTCCTGTTTTTTTCTATTATGAAATAGAGAAAACAATATTTATCCCATAGGGCTATTATGAGAATTAACTGAGATGATAGTGCCAGGTACAGTGATTGACATACAGAGGGAGCTCATTAAATCCTTGTTGAACGAATAAATGGAAAGACTGAATGAACTCTCTCTTGATCTGATCTCCTGGCTTTCCAACCTTTCTCTTTTTATTTGCTTCCTCCTTCCTTCCCTGCCCCAAGGCTGGCACACTGGGAATCCTGCTAATCCTTCAGCCACAGGCATCTGTCTCTCTGAGTCCCTGCTGGCAACAGCAATCTGGATCAGCATTAGAAGTTATTACCCTTTAAATCAAGGGTCGGCCACTATTTTAGCTCAAGTGCCACAAATATGGGACAAATTTTGCCAGAGGCAACAACAGGGTGGCCAAAGAAACATTTTTCTAATTTTTAGAAAGGCATTTCCAGCACCCACTGGCATTTTGGCCTCATGTTTGACTTTTCTTTAAGGTCCTTAATATTCACTTCCTGTATCTCCTTTCATCTTTTTTTAATCAATAACTCCTAAGTAAAGATTTATTCTCTTTCTCCTCTCTTCTATTTTTAAATCTCTCCTTTTGGGGCTTTTGACCTTTTCTTCTTTCCTTAAGAAGCAAGCTCCTTTCATTCTATTCTTCT
>NW_007733868.1:0-324 GCF_000696425.1 Galeopterus variegatus
TCTATCAATGGATGAATGGATAAAGGAAATGTGGTCTATACACACAATGAAATACAACTCAGCAGTAAAAAAGGAGAAAATTCTGTCATTTGTGACAACATGAATGAATCTGGAGGACATATATTAAGTGAAATAAACCAGGTACAGAAACACAGATACCACGTAATTTGATTTATTTGTGAAATCTAAAAAACTCATTGAAGTGAGAGTAGAATGGTAGATGCTAAGGGCTAGGGGCTGGGGAAAATGGGGAGATGTAGGTAAAAGGGTATACAGTTTCAGTTATGCAGAATAAATAGTTCCGAAGACCTAATGTACATCATG
>NW_007733868.1:2303-3572 GCF_000696425.1 Galeopterus variegatus
AAAAGTTTGGAAGAATAGTGTCAACCTAAAAGCTCCCACATCCTTCTAATTGGAGTTCTAAAACAAAAGAATAGGGAGCATGAAGACAGGCAACTTGTAAAGCCTGTAAAGAAATAAAGCTCTCACATTTTAGATAATAAAAGTGATGAGTTTTCAGAATCAAGGAGTTTTTTTGTTTTTTTTTTTTAATGCACTACTTCAAACAGCAACAACAGCACCAATACAACAGATATAAACCAATCCCAGCAATGACAAACATACGAAATTCCATTGTACTGTAATTTCAGTATATTAAGGATAAACAGAAAATCCTAAAAGTTGCTAGACAGAAAGAAAATTATAAACAAAAAATGTGAATTAGTGTCATTTGTTGCTTAGAAAATGTTGAGTCTTACAGTGTCAAGAAACATTCCAGAATATGTGCAACATAAAAGTGATCAGAACAGACAAAGATTGCTGCCCCCTGTCCATCTTTTACTTGAGGAAAAGGAGATGGAGCATAAATTAGCTTTGGGAAGCATGGATTAAGTATGGTGGATTGGATTGTAAGGACCAGGGTCGGGGCAGAGGTTAGGGTAGTTTTTTGAGAAAGTGATGTTGAGTGAAGACATGAAGGAAGTAAAAGAGATATCTGTGCAGATGTCTGAGTGAACATTATTCCACGCAGAGAGAATAGCCAGTGCTCAGGCCTACAATAGGAGTTTCCCAAGCATAGCTGAAGAACAGATGGAGGCCACTATGACTGGGACACATACCAAAGGGGAAATAGTAGGAATATTTAGGAAAGGACCAGGTTTCTAGATCATGTTAGCCTTTTTGGGTGATTATAAGGACTCAGGCTTTTACTCTGGGTGAAATGAGGAATTTGGGGAGGATTCTTTAGAGAGGCATGAACCTTATCAGACTTAAGTTTTAAAAGAACCACTCTCAATATTATGTTGAGAACAGACTTTGGGAATTCAGCAAAGATGGAAGTGAGACCAAGTAGGAGAGACAATTGCACTAGCATATCTGAGAGATGATGGTGGCCCCCACCAGTATGGTAGCAGTAAAGATGGTAGGAAAAGGCTGAATTTTGGATATATAATTAACAGTTTTTACAAATGAATTGAATGTATAGGAAAGGATGCAAGGATAGCTCTAAATGGAAGAATAGAGTTGTCTTTAACTAGATTAGGAAAGGCTGTGAGTGGAGAAGATTCGGATCCAATCAGAGTTTCATTTTGGACATGTTCAATTTAAAAAGCCTATTTAGTATATAAGAGGAGG
>NW_007733868.1:4138-5424 GCF_000696425.1 Galeopterus variegatus
GGAAGTGAGACCAAGTAGGAGAGACAATTGCACTAGCATATCTGAGAGATGATGGTGGCCCACACCAGTATGGTAGCAGTAAAGATGGTAGGAAAAGGCTAAATTTTGGATATATAATTAACAGTTTTTACAAATGAATTGAATGTATAGGAAAGGATGCAAGGATAGCTTTAAATGGAAGAATAGAGTTGTCTTTAACTAGATTAGGAAAGGCTGTGAGTGGAGAAGATTCGGGGCAAATCAGAGTTTCATTTTGGACATGTTCAATTTAAAAAGCCTATTTAGTATATAAGAGGAGGTAATAAACTGGACAAGGGCTAAGTTTGGGATAGGGCCTGGTGCTGCAGACATATATTTGGAAGTATTTATTTTGTAAGAATATAATTAAGTTGTGAAAGCACATCAGTCCACCAATAAACCGAGTGTAGATAGATAAGAAAAGAATATTACAAAGTCCTAGGACACTCCACAGATAAGAAATCTGGAAGAAAATAACTAGCAAAGCAGACTCAGAAAAGTCAGTGAAGTAGGAGTAAAACTAATATTATGGTTATTCTAGTGATTTAATTTTATTTAGGAGTGAGTGGTTGACTCTGACAACTATTGATATTGGGTTAGATAAACGGAAGTGAGACTTGGCTCTTGGAAAGAGCAACATGGATGTCAGTATTATGACCATACCAAAAGCAATTTAGGATGCATGGTGAAGAAGATATGTTTAAATAGAGAAATAAAAAAACAGAAATTGCAGACGATGTGTATAATGTATTAGATTGAGAAGTTTTGTTTGAAGGGGGTAGCAAAACGTGACAGCTGGGGGTTAGAACAGTCCTTCCTCTCCTGCTCCTCCTCCTTGTCCCCCTCCCCCTTCTTTTTCTTTCTCTTCCTCCTCCTCCTCTTCTTTCTCCCTTCTCCTCTTTTAATTTGGAAGAAATAACAGTATGTTTCATAAAAATAAAAATAATTTGGTAAAAAGGAAAAAAAAATAAGAATGCACTAGAAAGAAGGAAATTCATTGAGTTATATTCTTGAGTAGGCAAAAAAGGAAAACAAATTAATGCTTTAGCTAAGACCTTTGCTGCACAGAGGATCTTGAGTGGTTCATATACAATAGTAGGCAGCAAAAGAGGTGACACGAGATACAGAATTAGGAAGTATACTTATAGGGCAGAGGGATACTGAGAAGTCTCCTCCAAGTGCTTACATTTCCTTAATAAAATATGATGTGTGTTTATCAACTTACAATGTAAACAGGAATTAAAGGCAGATTAGTCTTGGTGGATTCA
>NW_007733868.1:6842-8139 GCF_000696425.1 Galeopterus variegatus
CTCTCTTTTCTTTCTCTCAAACATACATATGCATTCACAAAGAATAAGACTATTTTTGGTTGTTGAAATGTCTAGAATCAACGATTTTGCTGTGATTCAACTTCTTGGTAATTTAAAGATTTGAACCAAACCAAAAAAAAAAAAACAAAAACAAAAAAACTCTATGTTTTGATAGATACACACCTAGTTTTCTCATCTCATTTTTTGGTTAGTTATCAGATAATATAAAGCATATGATTGCTATACATGTGAGAATAAAAATTGACAACTATTTATTCGCAAAATTTTAAGGTATAACATTCATGAATGTCTTCCAGTAGTGGTTTTATTATAGTTGTAAAATTACTAGCCAAAAATTGAAGTGGAAAAATGATGACATCAAGAATAAGATATCCCAGGGAGAGAATTAATGTCAAAATAATTACATGGTTCACAGTTAAGGCTGTATGGTTATTAGCAACTCTAGAAAAGCTAATTAAGTCAGTCAAAAAGTGTATTTAAGCCAGTTAAGTCAGAGTGTTTCTATGGCTTTGGAACAAATAAGTAACACCTAATAGCTGAGAATGTACTCGTAAATCACAGGAACTGGAAATTATATCACACTGATTAAAACCACATGTAGTAAAAATGCCTATTTAGTCTTCTTTTTAAATGAGATTTTAAAAACACTGGAGTGCTCCTAACTTTAATTCACTCCTACATTCAGACAAGTTTCTTTATTTTATTATTCTCTCACAATTATTTTTGATAATTACCTAATTTTCAACATTCTCAGTCCTCTTTTATCAATACCCATTACTAGGTTATAAATAAGACCAACCACACTTCATTAAAATGTAAACCAAACTCCTTGCATGAAGCCTGAAAATAAGAAAAATAGAATGTGCAGTGGGTTAGCAAACTTAAGATAGAGCTAACATGTGACATTTTCTCAACACTGAAGTAAAGACTACTTTAGTTAAGCTTAAACTAACTTTCTCTTAAAGATTCCAAAACATTTATTTAGAAAAGAAAAATAAAACAACAAAAATCTCTGTCTATACCAGTATGGCATAATCATATGTATTGGGGGTGGGGGTGGGGCAGAATTTGCAAGGTAAAAAGAGAGATTACAGATGTCATAAACATAGGGTCAGTGCTAGGCTGAAAATCTTGCTACTCACTGCAGGCCACTGATCATACTCAGTTCCCATGCTGCCTTAATGATTACGGTTTTTCTGGAATGAGCCACTGCAAAGTTTTTAGATATTCCTCAGATTCTTGTAAAATAAATACAACATGATAAATTAACTTAACA
>NW_007733868.1:8914-9484 GCF_000696425.1 Galeopterus variegatus
AAATGTTGAATGGTCATGTCATTCCCCAGACAGATTAAATTATAATCTCTGTGGGAGAGTTCCAAACATTGATATCTGTTTAAAACTCATGGAATCATTGTAAATTGTGGCCTGATTTGAGAATCACTGACTTAAAATAAGCAAATTGGTATTGTTGCTAGTCTAAAACATTTCATGGTCATAACTACTTAACAAATTCAGTATTAATTACCCTTAACTCAGTCAACAAGAACAAATGGAAGAAGGGAGGTCAAAGAATGCTTGAGACAAAGGCAGAATAAAGTCAGAATATGAGAGAAAATAAGCTAAATTGCTTTTAATTGAAAGGAAAATAATAGAGGCAGTGTTTTGCAAAGGAAAGTTGAGGCACAACAATCTTAACACAATTCTTTTATATATTTATACAATTTTGGTCAAAATAGGAAGGCTAATTCTGAGGTTAAACTTCAAAAGTTATACCTAATGACGCATAGAAACATGTAATTACAAGTGCAAAATGGGTAATTTCGCATGTGATCTATAATTTGCTGTTGCTTAATTTGAAGGTTAGCTAAATTACCCCCTTTGCCT
>NW_007733868.1:9782-12618 GCF_000696425.1 Galeopterus variegatus
CTTTTAATTGAAAGGAAAATAATAGAGGCAGTGTTTTGCAAAGGAAAGTTGAGGCACAACAGTCTTAATTCTTTTATATATTTATACAATTTTGGTCAAAATAGGAAGGCTAATTCTGAGGTTAAACTTCAAAAGTTATTCCTAATGATGCATAGGAACATGTAATTACAAATGCAAAATGGGTAATTTCTCATGTGATCTATAATTTGCTGTTGCTTAATTTGAAGGTTAGCTAAATTACCCCCTTTGCCTGTAGAGTTTTAGGTTGCTCTATTTTTCTCTATTTGAGCTCTTCTAAAGTTTTTCACCTGCATTTGCCTTGGAGATTTAAAAAACTGTTCTTAATTCAATATGTATCTTTCCCAGGGTGATTCCATAAAACCATGAGAGTTTTAATAGTTTTTTTATGAAATGAGAATAGGCTTGATTACAATTTTTCATGCATACTCTTGTAAAAGAAATTATGAATTATTAAAATTTTATGAATTTTGTTCTAATATGCAGTAAAAAGTGAAGATTTTTTGAAAGAGAATTTTGTACATCTGCTCTTTGAAATGTTCCAAGAAGAGAAAATACATTTATAGACAATATGAGATATCTTTGTTTACTTAGCAGCCTTGGTTGACTGATTTTTTTTTAAAGAGGTATATCTGCTTGAGATTTAATAAAATAGTCTAAGAAATTAGAACATGAACAATGAGAAGCTTTCAAGTTGAATTCTGATAAGGTCTACCTCTCATTTAAGGAGGTAAGCTGTCCACCTTAATCTCATCTAAATATATGTTATTAAAGCTATACATTCTTTCCAGAAAAGAAGAACATAGAAATATTATATGAACCAAATTGACAAAGTCTCCTACCATTTTAAGCTTGACTATACCCTCATTTATATAACAGGACAAACCCTTAAGAACAGTTACAACTGGAAATGAAGAAATGGAATTTTGTACTTCAAATTAATATTTGTAAAGAACAACATATGTGAAATGCTAAGGACAACACTTAAGTTTTTAAGCATCAGATCTCTCTGATGCTGAATAAATATCCAGTCATATAATCAACATAAATTTATAAATATTATCTTCACAGATCATTGCTGGAAGAGGCTATCAAATATTTTCAATTTTTTTTTTATTTCAGAACTAGAAAACATTTTCAAGTAAAAAATTCTATGTCTACTCTATAATGTCACAATGAAAGTCATTTCATTGAATAATTCTATTGTTCATTATTTATTAGTTTCCTGAGTTATATCTTAGATTACGCTTTCAATGTGCCCTGATACTTTACCAGTAATTATTGTATTTGTAACCAAACACAAACCCAGCTGCCTGCTGCCATACAGAAACAAAAGACTCGAAAGTCAGATGTTGGTGAAAAGGGAAGGCACCTTTATTAGAGACCAGTAACCTGAAGGAGAGTTTAGCCTACCCCATCTCTCCAACTCAGATTTACTAAGGTATTTTAAGGGGTAAGTAGCAAGAAGTGAAAAGCAGGAAAGGGAGACTTGTGTTGGGGGGCCTATGTGTAAGGGGCTAGCTGAAAATTCTCATCAAGACTCCATCTGGCTTCTGTTCTTGTCCTTGATGTTATTTTAGGGTCCTGCAGGATTTTGATTTGCTTTGCAGTGGAATCAGCTTTATTGACGAAAAACAGGTGTACACTTATGTAAATAATATCATCCTGTCATGCAACCAAGGTTCAAATTACTAAGAAACCATGGGAAAAGGAGGAACTCAGAAAAATACATTCTAAGGAAAAAATGTCTTTTAAAATTTTTCTAAAGTCCGTATGGGTTTTCGGTCCTTTTCACTTCAACATATTTATATGAAAATAAGAAGAAAAAAATAGAATTAGAATTGTGGACAAAAGTCACAAAAATTAAAACAAACAAACAAACATGTATTCCCATACTTTAAAGTACTTAAAATATAAATAGGAACATATAATGTATGTTCATTGACAAAAATAAAATGAAACCATAGACATGGATACAAATTTATTACTTCCAAATTTATCATATGCAAACCCTACTGCAATGTTTGTGCTCCACCCCGAAAATATATATTTTGAAATTTATTCTACAATGGTAATGATATTTGTTTTTTTTTTTTCTTTTTTTTTTGTCTTTTTTCGTGTCCGGCAACGGGATCGCAACCCTCGGTGTTGCATCTGCACCTCGCTCAGCCAGTGAGTGGGAACCGGTCTGTATGTGGGATCCGAACCCTCGGAGGGAGCGCCACCACGCTCCCAAGCGGCGCACTGTAGCAGTGCACCACCGGGCCAGCCTGCAATGGTAATGATATTTGGATGTGGAGTTTTTGGAGGTACATGAATAACTCAAAAATATTGCAGATTTAGTTCTAGACCACCTCAATAAAGCAACTATTGCAATAAAGTGAATCACACATTTTTTTTTTGTTTCCCTGTGCATTTAAAAGTTCTGCTTACACTGTATTGTAGTCTGCTAAATGTGCAATAGCATTATGTCTAATATATATATATATATTTATATATATTATATATAATATATGTATATTATATATAATATATTTTAAAGAATAATTTATTGCCAAAAAATGTGAATGATCACCTGAATCTTCATGGAGTCACAGTCATTTTGCTGGGGGAGGGTCTTTATGGTAGATGGCTGCTGATTGATCAGGGTGGTGGTTGCTGAAGTGTGAGGTAGCTGTTGAAATTTCTTAATATGAAATAACAGTAATGTTTGCTGCATCAATTGTATTTTCCTTTCATGAAAGATTTTTCTGTGGTGTGTGATGCTATTTGATAGATTTACCCACAGTAAAACTTCTTTCAAAATTGGAGTAAATCC
>NW_007733868.1:13508-14208 GCF_000696425.1 Galeopterus variegatus
AACAGTCTGTCAGTGCAGCAGTCAAAAAACACACGTTTATTGATTTTTTGCATCTTATATGCGCATGGAAACCAAAAAAACTCATGGAAACCCAAAACAATTACAATGGTAAAACCAATGATCACCAATGATAGATTACTGTAACATAAAATAAAAAAAAATTGCAATGTTACAAAAATTACTAAAAAGTGACATAGAGATACAAAGTGATCATATTGTTAGAAAAACAGTGTCGATAGACTTGCTTGATGCAGGGTTGCCACAAACCTTCAATCTGTATAAAACACATTATCTGTGAAGTGCAATAAAGCAAAGCACAATTTTAAAAGAAGGTATGCCTATCATTAGGTTATTAGGTTACGAGTCCTCATGCATGAGATTAGTGCCTTTACAAGATGCCAGAAAATTCCCTTGCATTCTTTCTACCACATGAGGATACAATGAGAAATTTGCAGTCTGTAGTCCAGAAGAGAGTTCTCACAAGGCTCCAAACTGTGAGAAATAAATTTCTGTTGTTTTTAAGCTACCCACCTGTGATAGATAGTTTGCTATAGCAGCCCAAACTAAGATGCCTACTGACAAAGTAGAAAAAATGTAGCAGTGAATTATTTAATTCAAACTATTAATCAGTGTCTGAGTATGGGGAAGAGAGTTTTTATCTCAACTCTCTTGCCTATTTTTAAAAATGCACAGATTCATT
>NW_007733868.1:15118-24469 GCF_000696425.1 Galeopterus variegatus
TAATTAGTAAGCAAATTGTATCATAGCTTAAAAATTGAAAATGTAATTGAAAAATAAAAAATAGAGCAGTTAAATAGTACAAGATTTTCCTCTTTTAGCCTGATATAATAAAAATCTTAAAAGATAAAAGTACTTACCAACTTATCTCCCGAATTTTTTTACTTATATTATCTTTTATAACTGCCAAAATTCCACTAGTAGATACAACTTCATCAATAAGTATCTTGGAATAAAAGATTGAAAATTGAATTGAAATTGCAAATAATGTGTTCATAGACAGGCAGCAAACAAATGTCACTGTTATACGAAAATGTGTTTTTGCATTGCTATGGAATTGGACTGGACCAAGAAGCAGTCAGCACTCAGAGGGTTGGAGAGTCAGATATTTTATTATGCTGGTGGGCCCAGAAAAATTAATGCTTGGAAATCTGGAACACAAGCTCAGGTCTTACAAAGCTTTTATAGGCAATGCATTTGCAAGGCTAGCATAGCAGTGTTTCATTTCTTGGAATTCATGTGGTCTAGGCAGATAAGCAAGCTCAGGTCCAGAAGCCAAAAATGCAAGTTGTGATTAGATGCCAGACTAGCATAACAAGCAAATATTGGTTCAAAGACAAAATGTCACTTCAAGGACAAAACAGGTAAATGAGAAAATTATTTTGGCATTTTTTCCCAGCATTTTTCCCCTTTGATGCTTCCCTAAACATTTGAGTGAGCATCATCTTTAGAGTTTTTGTTTTTTTAGGGGCAAGAGAAGACATTCTTTTGAGTGCACTTACATGTTACTAAAGGGATATGCCAACCAGGTCTCTGATAGGTATGGCAGGTGCATGGGGGCAATGAAAGGTTTGTTTCTAGAAGGCATACTGCAACCATGAGATGCCTAAGAAACACCCTGTTGCCATGAAATAAAGGAGTGCTAATAAGAACTTTCCTACCCTATTCCAATCTCTTGGAACAACTGTTGTCAGTCCTATGGCAAAGAGCAAAGAAAGCAATATAAGAAAAATTATAGATAAGGGAGGACATATGCTTATCATTTCATAAAATAAATCAGTGCACTCATTATGTCCCATGGTAACAAAATCCTCAAACTTTGGCCATGCATATATCAACCAGCCTCTGTAGTGGATGATACAGTGCTCATCGATTCCTCAGGCTTCAGCCATGCACAGGATGGTCAGCTTCTGGTGTGACCAGTGCAGGGCAGTGACAGTCAGTGGGACATCTCTGTAACCAGACTTGGAGTGGGTTGGAGGGATCAGCCCTCCATGGACCATGAGGTAGCATCTTTAAGGGAAGCTACTTGCTTCACCCATGTACGATGGATCCAGGGAATTAAACCTGTAACTTTAACTGCAGTAAGAGTAGTTAGTACAACTATGTGTGGCCCCATCTAAGTTGGCCTTAAAGCAACTTTTTTTTTTTCAGTCTTTTACTTATACTATCTCATCAGGTTGGAACTGATGTGCCGAACTTCCTAAAGGAATGGGAGCTTGTTCTAAAATTGTCTTGATTATTTGCTTGAAAATACTGGCCAGTGACTGTAAGTACTGTGACACCTCCATCTCCGCCAGCTGGTGAGGGTCCCCCTGCAGTCTAGCTATAAGCAGGGGTGGTCTCCCATACATGATTTTAAAAGTGGAACATCCTGTTGGTCCCATCATATACTGGACCTGTAGCAAAGCTAAGGAAAGCATATCTACCCAGGGTAGCCCTGTCTCTTGGCAAAGCTTAGCTAAAGTAGTCTTTAGGGTCCAGTTCATGTGTTCCACTTTCCCTGGGCTCTGTGGTCAGTATGATTTGTGAAGCTTCTATCTTATCCCCACCATTTTGGCCAGCCCTTGAGCAACCTCTGTAACAAATGTTGGCCCATTGTCTGACCCTATAATCAGAGGGAGTCCGTACCTTGGGACCACTTTTCTTAAAAGGGACTTTGTGTTTCAACTCTCCCCTATGGTGGTGGAAATGCAAAGAATTACTCAAATCCCATTTCTTCTGAGCAGTGAGAGGCCCCAAAGGGGTTAATTTTTCAGGAACCCTCAGGAGAGAAGCGTTCTTCAGAAAAGTAACACTGAACTGGGGTCTTCTCTCAGTATTTATTCTTCAGGCCAGAAAGTTACAGAAAAAGGAATATAGGTGGTTACAAAAGATCAGTAAGATAATTGTCATGGCAGCAATCATTAGGTTTGGCTGCACCAAGGACATCTGACCTTAGAACCAGCAATTTTGCTGTGTTACAATTCTTTATCTACAACAGAGGTTTTAGCCCAGGAAGTGTGTCCTGTCTTTTGCAAGCTTAACATTTCTATGTGTAATTTTAAAAAATTAGGCTATACCTGAAATTACAGAGACTTGGAAGCTAGGGCCTGTGCAATACATTTGCTTTTTTAATGTTAGTATTCTCCACATTTGTGACCTCTCAGGCTTGTTCAGACCATGTGGGCAATGCCTCAGTCCATCTAGTGAAGGTTTATATCATCACTAGAAAGTACTTATAGCCTCTGCAGGACTTTACTTCAATAAAGTCCACAACCAGATTCTTGAAAAGCAATGTCCTGCCTGGCTGAATTCCAGGGGCCAGCCAGGGTCCTTGTTTGGCATTGTTTTGGATGCAGGTTGTGTATTGTAAGCTGACCTGGGTACAAAGAGCACGGTTCTACAACCATTTTTTTTCCCCCAGTGTGTCAGTTTGTGATATTCCAGGACTAGTCAGTGGGCTAGCTATTGAGGAAACATCAGTCTGTGGTCTTGGCGCTCCCACCATCCTTCAGGGGCTTTAATTCCACCTTCTTTTTCTGCCCATGGAGCCTCCTCTTTTGCATATTTTATCTGCTGTGCTATCTCTGGTACCAGCATGATTTTGGAAGTTTCTTTTAGGCTTTTAGCAGGCTCTGTTTGGGTGGCTGTTCTCTTGACCATCTGATTGGCTAGCTGTTTTCCTTTACTGATCCTGTCAGTGCCATTTTGATGTCCTTTGCAGTCTATAATGGCCACTTGGGTGGGGTCCCAAACTGTCTCAAGGAGCTGAAGAATTTCTTCCTTGGTTTTGTTTTTCTTGCTGCCATCAGTAGGCCCCTTTCTTTGTATAGCGCACCATGAATATGTAACATAGCAAAGGCATATTTAGAGTCAATGTAAATGTTGACTAGCTTTTTTATTTTTTTATTTTTTAAAAAAAATAGAGTCTGAGTGCCTGGATAAGTGCCCTAGTTCTACCCACTCTGCTGATCAACCCTGGGGCAATGACTTTGCTTCTATAACCTCTTTATAAGCTGTTACCACATATCTAGCTCTTCATTTTTCTTCCTAATGTAACTGCTGCTGTCTGTGACCAGTTCCATGTTTGGGTCAGTCAAAGGCAAGTCCATCAAATTAGGTCTGCTGGAGTATATTTCATCTATCAGTTCTTTGCAGTCAAGGTCCAGGGAGCCAGACTCAGCAGGTAGAATCATGCCTGGATTCAGAGTCTGCACTGTTGTAAGGTGCACCTGGGGGTTTTCACAGAGGAGTCCTTGATAATGAGTCATCCTGGTATCCAGANTAATTAGTAAGCAAATTGTATCATAGCTTAAAAATTGAAAATGTAATTGAAAAATAAAAAAATAGAGCAGTTAAATCATACAAGATTTTCCTCTTTTAGCCTGATATAATAAAAATCTAAAAAGATAAAAGTACTTACCAACTTATCTCCCGAATTTTTTTACTTATATTATCTTTTTTAACTGCCAAAATTCCACTAATAGATACAACTTCATCAATAAGTATCTTGGAATAAAAGATTGAAAATTGAATTGAAATTGCAAATAATGTGTTCATGGACAAGCAGCAAACAAATGTCACTGTTATACGAAAATGTCTTTTTGCATTGCTATGGAATTGGACTGGACCAAGAAGCAGTCAGCACTCAGAGGGTTGGAGAGTCAGATATTTTATTATGCTGGTGGGCCCAGAAAAATTAATGCTTGGAAATCTGGAACACAAGCTCAGGTCTTACAAAGCTTTTATAGGCAACGCATTTGCAAGGCTAGCATAGCAGTGTTTCATTTCTTGGAATTCATGTGGTCTAGGCAGATAAGCAAGCTCAGGTCCGGAAGCCAAAAATGCAAGTTGTGATTAGATGCCAGACTAGCGTAACAAGCAAATATTGGTTCAAAGACAAAATATCACTTCAAGGACAAAACAGGTAAATGAGAAAATTATCTTGGCATTTTTCCCAGCATTTTCCCCCTTTGATGCTTCTCTAAACATTTGAGTGAGCATCATCTTTAGAGTTTTTGTTTTTGTTTTTGTTTTTTTAGGGGCAAGAGAAGACATTCTTTTGAGTGTACTTACATGTTACTAAAGGGTTATGCCAACCAGGTCTCTGATAGGTATGGCAGGTACATTGGGGCAATGAAAGGTTTGTTTCTAGAAGGCATACTGCAACCATGAGATGCCTAAGAAACACCCTGTTGCCATCAAATAAAGGAGTGCTAATAAGAACTTTCCTACCCTATTCCAATCTCTTGGAACAACTGTTGTCAGTCCTATGGCAAAGAGCAAAGAAAGCAATATAAGAAAAATTATAGGCAAGGGAGGACATATGCTTATCATTTCATAAAATAAATCAATGCACTCATTATGTCACATGGTAACAAAATCCTCAAACTTTGGCCATGCATATATCAACCAGCCTCTGTAGTGGATGATACAGTGCTCATCGATTCCTCAGGCTTCAGCCATGCACAGGATGGTCAGCTTCTGGTGTGACCAGTGCAGGGAAGTGACAATCAGTGGGACATCTCTGTAACCAGACTTGGAGTGGGTTGGAGGGATCAGCCGTCACGGACCATGAGGTGGCATCTTTAAGGGAAGCTACTTACTTCACCCATGTACGGTGGATCCAGGGAATTAAACCTGTAACTTTAACTGCAGTAAGAGTAGTTAGTACAACTATGTGTGGCCCCATCTAAGTTGGCCTTAAAGCAACATTTTGTTTTCAGTCTTTTACTTATACTATGTCACCAGGTTGGAACTGTTGTGCCCAACTTCCTAAAGGAATGGGAGCTTGTTCTAAAATTGTCTTGATTATTTGCTTGAAAATCCTGGCCAGTGACTGTAAGTACTGTGACACCTCCATCTGCGCCAGATGGTGAGGGTCCCCCTGCAGTCTAGCTATAAGCAGGGGTGGTCTCCCAGACATGATTTTAAAAGGGGAACATCCTGTTGGTCCCATCATATACTGGACCTGTAGCAAAGCTAAGGAAAGCATATCTACCCAGGGTAGCCCTGTCTCTTGGCAAAGCTTAGCTAAAGTAGTTTTTAGGGTCCAGTTAATGTGTTCCACTTTCCCTGGGCTCTGTGGTCAGTATGCTTTGTGAAGCTTCTATCTTATCCCCACCATTTTGGCCAGCCCTTGAGCAACCTCTGTAACAAATGTTGGCCCATTTTCTGACCCTATAATCAGAGGGAGTCCTATCTTGGGACCACTTTTCTTAAAAGGGCCTTTGTGTTTCAACTCTCCCCTATGGTGGTGGAAATGCAAAGAATTACTCAAATCCCATTTCTTCTGAGCAGTGAGAGGCCCCAAAGGGGTTAATTTTTCAGGAACCCTCAGGAGAGAAGCATTCTTCAGAAAAGTAACACTGAACTGGGATCTTCTCTCAGTATTTATTCTCCAGGCCAGAAAGTTAAAGAAAAGGAATATAGGTGGTTACAAAATATCAGTAAGATAATTGTCATGGCAACAATCATTAGGTTTGGCTGCACCAAGGACATCTGACCTTAGAACCAGCAATTTTGCTGTGTTACAATTCTTTATCTACAACAGAGGCTTTAGCCCAAAGTGTTTCCTGTCTTTTGCAAGCTTAACATTTCTATGTGTAATTTTAAAAAATTAGGCTATACCTGAAATTACAGAGACTTGGAAGCTAGGGCCTGTGAAATACATTTGCTTTTTTAATGTTAGTATTCTCCACATTTGTGACCTGTCAGGCTTGTTCAGACCATGTGGGCAATGCCTCAGTCCATCTAGTGAAGGTTTATATCATCACTAGAAAGTACTTATAGCCTCTGCAGGACTTTACTTCAATAAAGTCCACAACCAGATTCTTGAAAAGCAATGTCCTGCCTGGCTGAATTCCAGGGGCCAGCCAGGGTCCTTGTTTGGCATTGTTTGGATGCAGGTTGTGTATTGTAAGCTGACCTGGGTACAAAGAGCACGGTTCTAGAGCCATTTTTTTTCCCCAGTGTGTCAGTTTGTGATATTCCAGGACTAGTCAGTGGGCTAGCTATTGAGGAAACATCAGTCTGTGGTCTTGGCGCTCCCACCATCCTTCAGGGGCTTTAATTCCACCTTCTTTTTCTGCCCATGGAGCCTCCTCTTTTGCATATTTTATCTGCTGTGCTATCTCTGGTACCAGCATGATTTTGGAAGTTTCTTTTAGGCTTTTAGCAGGCTCTGTTTGGGTGGCTGTTCTCTTGACCATCTGATTGGCTAGCTGTTTTCCTTTACTGATCCTGTCAGTGCCATTTTGATGTCCTTTGCAGTCTATAATGGCCACGTGGGTGGGCTCCCAAACTGTCTCAAGGAGCTGAAGAATTTCTTCCTTGGTTTTGATTGTTTTTCTTGCTGCCATCAGTAGGCCCCTTTCTTTGTATAGAACACCATGAATATGTAACATTGCAAAGGCATATTTAGAGTCAATGTAAATGTTGACTAGCTTTTGTATTTTTTTATTTTTTTTTAAATATAAAGAGAGTCTGAGTGCCTGGATAAGTGCCCTAGTTCTACCCACTCTGCTGATCAACCCTGGGGCAATGACTTTGCTTCTATAACCTCTTTATAAGCTGTTACCGCATATCTAGCTCTTCATTTTTCTTCCTAATGTAACTGCTGCTGTCTGTGATCAGTTCCATGTTTGGGTCAGTCAAAGGCAAGTCCATCAAATTAGGTCTGCTGGAGTATATTTTGTCTATCAGTTCTTTGCAGTCAAGGTCCAGGGAGTCAGACTCAGCAGGTAGAATCATGCCTGGATTCAGAGTCTGCACTGTTGAAAGGTGCACCTGGGGGTTTTCACAGAGGAGTCCTTGATAATGAGTCATCCTGGTATCCAGATTCAACAGAAGCTGGTGGCCCCAAGGAACTCTCAAATTTTTCTCTTGGTGTCTGGTCAGGGTATAGCACAAACAGCTCATTTCCTTTCTACTCCCAGTGAGTGGCATTTTTCAGAGATGTGGTACCCTAGGTATCTGACCTTCTGTTGACACATCTATGCCTTTCCCCATGACATCTTGTATCCTAAGTAAGAGAGAAAACTCAGAAGGGCTCTTGTTCCTTTCCAACAGTTTTCCTGTGTGGGACTAGCCAGGAGGATGTCATCAACCTATTGAAGCAGGGTACAATTCAACCTATCTCCTGGAAAGACAGCTAAGTCTGAAGCTAGCACCTCTCCAAAGAGCGTAGGTGAGTTTTGAAAACTTGTGGCAGCCTAGTCCAGATCAGTTGAGTTTTCCTTCCCGTTTGGGGATTTTCCCATTCAAAGGCAAACAGCTGTTGACTTTCGAGCATTAGAATATGGCATTTTTGAGATCAAAACAGGAGGATCAGCTAGTCTGTACAGGGAGCAGACTCAGAAGTGTGCAAGGATTGGGCACTGTGGGGTGGAGAGTGATGGCTGCCTTGTTCTTGGTGCACAGATCCTGGACAGGATGACACCCTTTTCTGCTGGGCTTTTTGACTGGTAGGAGTGACATGTTCCAAGGTGATTGACATTCCACCAGGATTCCTGCTTCTTATAACCAGTGGATGTGTTCTTTTATTCCCAAGAGACCAAGTACTGTTTTATCCTGACCAGTGTGGCCCCTGGTTTGAGCTCCATAATCATAGAGGCATGGTTCGTTGTCACACCCAAGGGTCCCAGTTCTGCCCAGATGGAGGTAAAGTCTCTAAAGAAGCAGTCTCTTAAAAGGTCCTGAGGTCCTGTGTTTGAGTCTTCTTCAGCCTTGGTGTATAGGTGCCATTCCTCTTCCCTGGGCACCATTACAGCCATCATTAGGGTCTCCTGTTTACTTAAAGTCAAACAAGCTGTTTCCCCCAGTGTGAAGGTTATTCATGTTCCTAGTTTTCTCAGCAAATTCCTTTCTAGTAGGGGTACTGGACTGTCAGAAATATTAGGAATTCATGAGTTACCCTGTGACCCCTGAGGTGACAAGTTCGGGCCTTGCAGAATGGCTCATCTGCTTGTACCCCTGTAGCACCAATAATGGTAGGCTTTTGACCTGAGAATGGAGCCATTGGGTGGGTGACTACAGAATGTTCTGCCCCAGTGTCCATCATGAAAGTCATAGGTTGGCCCCCTACCACCATTTTGACCACGGGCTCCTAGGAGCCCATGAACAGGGAGCCCAGTCTTTCCTAAGCTGAGTCTATCCCTGCAAGGCCAATGAGGCTCTGGAACTCCTGGCTCAATGGTTCAGACTCATATTTTTCTTTCTTTCCAGAGTGTACTTTATCTTGAGACATTGGTTGGGGTTTCTCCCTCCTTTAGGGGCACTCATTTTTTTTTTTTTTCCAGTGGACAAACTCCCTGCAGAAATTACACTGGTTGGACAGTAGGGGTCCCTGTCCTTCTTGGCAGGCATCTTCATCTTCTTTGGTGTGGAGCTCCAGTCTGGATTGAGTGCTACTGCCAGGAGTGCCACCTTCTATCTTAGGTGTCTATCCACTTCCCTCTGGGCCTCCTGATCTTGATTAATGAATACCTCGTTGGCCACCTCCTGGAGCTGCATGACATTCATCCCAGCAAAACCTTCCAGCTTGTGATGCTTGTGATGGATGTTGGCACAGGACTGGGACACAAAGGCTGTGTTGACCATCAGTTGATTCTCGGCTGTTCTGGGCTAACTGGTGTGTAGATTTGGAAGGCCTCACATAACCTCTCATAGAATTCTGCAGGTGCTTCATCCAGCTTCTGGGTAATAATGGTTGTTTTGGACACGTTGGTGGGCTTCTTGGCCCCTGCTCTCAGCCCTTGGAGGAGGGCCTCTCTATATCAGCAATGTTGATTTCTTTATTCTTCTTCATTGAAGTCCCAGTTTGGTGCAGTGTCAGGAGTAGTGTCTCTCACCCAGGCCTTGGAATCCATTGTGGCTGTGGGTTTCTGATGTTGCAACCATTGCCTAGCCCTGGACAGGATGCATCACCATTCCTCAGTATTGAAGAGGGTGAGGAGTAACTAATGACAGTCTTCTCAAGGGGGTTGGGGGGTAAGGAAAATCAACTCCAAGAAACGGATGAGAGCCTGTAACTAAGTGTCACTGAAGGAGTGGGGTATGGGGAAGACAAGAACTCTTCATCTGGGTCTCTTT
>NW_007733868.1:24628-28920 GCF_000696425.1 Galeopterus variegatus
TGACAGTCTTCTCAAGGGGGTTGGGGGGTAAGGAAAATCAACTCCAAGAAACGGATGAGAGCCTGTAACTAAGTGTCACTGAAGGAGTGGGGTATGGGGAAGACAAGAACTCTTCATCTGGGTCTCTTTGATATATAGGCCTTTTAATTTCTTTCTGATTGTACTTTGAATTCTGCCCTGTTTTTACAGAAAGGACCTTACTCTTTCACTTATGAACACAGAACTTGACCCAGGGTGGCAGAGTCATAGGTATAGTCAGCTGGGAGTCTATGCATGGAAATTGGTCCAGGTGCCCTGATTCCCCTATAATGACCTCATAAACTGCTTGAACTTTTGGGAGGTCTAGGATCCCTTCTGAAAATTCTTTAACATATAATTAAGGATGGTAGGTTTTGAGGCAATTGTCCCCGTGTCTAATTCTGGCTTCCAATACCTGTCCCAGGCATTTATGCCCCAAATGGCATTGGTGCAAGTATCGGAAGGCTCATTCAGATTACTGGTACTCAATGAAAGGTAAACAGACAAAGAGACAAGCAAACAGACAAAGAGAAAAGAGGAGCAGTGGGGTCCAGTTCAACCTAGTCTCAAACAGCAGGGTCAACCTATTCTGCTGACACAGTAATTGATAAAGGCAGTTCTCCCCATTGCAGTTGGCACAAAGAGGAAAAGTACTGATTGGATTTAATAAAAGAAACAGCATTGTCTTGTCAGAATTTAGACTGGGGACTACAGGACAGACTTACCAGCAACAGAGACATGGGAGCAAAATAGTCCCAGTGGCCACTTGCCTCTTGCAGCTACAGTCTTCTACAGTGTCCAAAGCTTTTCAATTCAGTGATTAAATTAGGCTCTTGGATTCCAAAGTCATGGAAGTAAACAATGTACCCAGCAGTAAAGCAAGCGACACTTTACTAAAAGTGGAGACAGACTAAAGCTAAAAGGGGGTGGGCTCCCCTACAAGTGGCTTAGTGGGGGCTTCAACCCCAGGGATATATGAAACTCATGTGTGGGGAGGAGAACCCTATGGCAGAACAGGCAATGGATCTCCGAGAGCAAACAATGTGAAAGTCCTCGGGAGTCAAGTAAACTGTCACCCAGGTCCAAAAAGAAGCATTTGCCTCTCTTTTGAGGACAGTAGAGGGTGCTCAGACACAAACAAAGGCTTTCCTTCCACTCTCTGTGGGACCCTTCCCAGGTCCCTCCCTGCATCAGAGACACAAGACAGACAAAGGTAGGGAGTTCCCCCCTCTTGGAAGAGAGGGAGGACCACACAGGCATCCACCTGGCTGTGTCCCTTGAGACTTTAGGTCCATCTTGGCTAAGGTGTACCCATTTAAACCCCAGGCCTGGTCCAGTCTACCAGGGACTGTAATCACCATTATGCCATACAATGTGATCATGGAACCACAGGTTGAGACCCATTCAGAAATCACATTTATTACTTGGTTCCATACACAAACACTCACACACGGTAACACTGAAGTTAAACATTTCTCTCCCCCAAACCCTGACCTGAGCTGAACAGAAGGACTTGCCACAGAATACCAACCAGATGGACCTTACTAGAAGGCCCAGCACAGAACAGAAGGACTCCACCACAGAGTCCTGACCAGATGGACCTCCTATGAGGTCTGGCACAAATGCTCAGGGACCAATCAGTCTCTCAAAGAGGCCCTTTCAGAAGGTGTTCAAGCTCCCCTTCTACTCAAAGGTGGGCCTGACTGAACTGATGGGGGAGGGGGCCTACCTGTTCTCCAGAAGGTGGTGGTGGGGGTTCTGGCTAGTGTTTCCCTCTGTTGAGTCCTGTCGGGCAGGTGCTCCCTAGGACCAGTGAAGTCCCGTACTCTGAGGTCTCAACAAAATGGCCAGGTGGCACCTCCTCAGTCCTTTGTGGCATCATCGATCTGCCAGTTCACCTTGCCCAGACCAGTGGCTCGAGGGGCCTGTCCAAATCACTTCCTGGCCAATGTACCAGAAAATGTTATGGAAACAGACTGGACCAAGAACTAGTTGGTAGTTCTTCTCCAGAGGGTTGGAGAGTCAGGTATTGTATTATGCTGGTGGGCCCAGACAATCTAATACTTGGAAATCTGGACCCCAACCTCAGGTCTTACAAAGCTTTTATAGGTGTCACATTTGCAAGCCTAGCATAGCAGTAAGTTTCATTTCTTGGAATCCATGTGGTCTGGGCAGAGAAGCAAGCTCAGTTACAGAAGCCAAAAATGAAAGTAGCGATTAGAGGCCAGACTAGTGTAACAAGCAAATATTATTTCAAAGACAAAATATTACTTCAAGAACAAAACAGGCTTATAAGAAAATTATTTTGGCATTTTCTCCAACAGTATGATATGAAGTTTTATTGCATATTTGTTATTGATTTTGTTGGTTTTAGGAAGTTTAATATAAAATAAAGAATGTCTTTTGAATATTGTTTCTAAATATGGGAAAATCCTATGTTATGAATCCTATTATCTGGCAAAGGAATCAAAGCAGCTCCATTTGCATCTAGAACTACTACTTAGATATAACCACTTGAGACATCTTTTCAGAAGGGAACAGCATGAAAAAGAAATTCAGTATGCAACTTCCATTTTTTGCCGATGTGAACAATGAAATGGTGTTGGCTTTCAGAGTTAGCAGCACAGGTTCCTAATGGTTGACAGGTCACCTAATGGTATCTGTCTGATGGCAGTAGCTATTGCAGCCTAGTCAACATATTTCTTTTTTGCTCCAAAGTAGGAGAGGTGTCAGTTTTTCCCCAGGCATGTTCTTCCTGTGTGTTTCTGATGAGGCATCTGGGGAGGGAAGCATATGAATAATTAATGAATGATTTAACAAATGTCAATCCTTAGTGAATCCCTTTTTCGCTGAAAGTAAACAGAGGACTTTCAGTTATTTCATAATCAAGAACTTTGACTGACGTAATGAATTTAAAGTGTAGGTGGCTTCATGATTCTCGTTCTCCTGTATCTGAGTAGTTCTATTTCTCTCTCTCTCTCTCTCTTTTTTTTTTCTCCTCTGGATCCCCACTTGACGGCATGGGAAAATAACCTGAATTTACTGCACTTGTTCTCATTTCAGAGGTTTTCTTTGCAAAATCTATGTGATCCTTCCTAATTTAAGATCCTGTCCCATCTCCAAGTCATACTACCTACAATGCATCTGCCCCCTCCATTATGGGCATCTCTGTAGAACTCCCTTCTTTCTTTCTTTCTTTTTTTTAAAGATTTATTTATACGTATTTGTGGGGTGCAGTATGTTGTTTCAGTATATGCACATACTGCACAATGATTCACTTAAGGCAGATAGTATAATTTTGTACCCAGTAGTCCACCACTTTTCCTACAACCCCCTCCACCCCTGGCTCTGGTAACCATTATTCTACTCTCTACTTCTATGAGAACCATGTTGTTGTTGTTGTTGTTGTAATAATGTATGGCTGATATCATTTGTCTATCTGTGCCTGACAAACTTCATTTAACATGATGGTTTCCAGTTCGATCTATGTTGCTGCAAATGACAGGATAACTTTTTTTTAATAGCCAAATAGTATTCCATTGTGTATATGTACCACAGTTTGTTTGTTTGTTTGTTTTGTATTTTTTTGTAATCCATCTATCTGTTGATGGGCATTTAGGTTGATTCCAGGTCTTGCCTATTGTGAATAGTGCTGTGAACATGGGAGTGCAGGTTCTTTTTGATATACTGATTTCATTTCTTTTGAGGATATAATCAGCAGTGGTATAGCTGGTTTATAAGGTAGATCTATTTTCAGTCTTCTGAGGAAACTTCATATTGATTTCCACACTGGCTGTACCAATTTACAATCCCACGAGCAATGTAGGAGGGTTCTTTTTTCTCTTAATCACCTCCAGTATTTGTTGTTCTTCTGTTTTCTTGATAATAGCCATTCTAACTAGAGTGAAATGATATCTTTTTGAGATTTTAATTTGCATTTTCCTAATGATTAGTGATGTTGAGCATTTTTTCATGTGCCTATTGACCTTCTTCTGAGAAATGTCTAGTCCTTTGCCCATTTTTAATTGCTTTGTTTTTTATTTTGTTTCTGTTTTGT
Source organism: Galeopterus variegatus (assembly GCF_000696425.1). Taxonomy (NCBI): domain Eukaryota; kingdom Metazoa; phylum Chordata; class Mammalia; order Dermoptera; family Cynocephalidae; genus Galeopterus; species Galeopterus variegatus. The sequence continues at coordinate 28,704 of NW_007733868.1, forward strand.
TGTCAAGTTATTTAAGTTTCTTATATATTCTGGATATTATCCCCTTGTCTTATGTGTGGTTTACAAACACTTTCTCCCATACTATAGGTTATCTGCTGACTTTGTTGACAGCGTTCCTTGCTGTGCAGAAGCTTCTTAGTTTGATATAGTCTCATTCATGTATTTGGCTTTAGTTTCCAGTAGTTTTGCTCAAAAAAGTGCTAACCACTCTCATTTT
>NW_007733868.1:30020-37525 GCF_000696425.1 Galeopterus variegatus
GTTGTGCCCGTACCTCGCTCAGCCAGTGAGCGACCAGTCTGTATGTGGGATCTGAACCCTCGGCGGGAGCGCCGCCATGCTCTCAAGCAGCGCACTGTAGCAGTGCGCCACCGGGCCGGCCCTGATTTTTCTGTATAGTGAGAAATAGCAATTTAGTTTCAGTCTTTGGTATGTGGATATCTAGTTTTTCCCACACCATTTATTGAAGTGGCTATCCTTCCCCTATTATGTATTTTTGGCACATCTGTTGAAAATCAGTTGGCTATAAATATGTGGGCTTATTTTGTGACTTTCTATTCTATTCATTGGTCAATTTGTCTGTTTTTATGCCAGTATCACCCTGTTTTGATTACTTTAGCTTTACAGTATATTTTGAAGTCAGAAAGTATAATGCCTCCAACTTTGTTCTTTTTGTTCAAAATTGCTTCAGCTATATGGAGTCTTTTGTGGTTCTGTACAAATTTTAATATTGTATTTTCTATTTTCTATTTCTATGAAGAATGCCATTGGTATTGTGATAGGGATTGCTTTGTGTAATAGTGATATTTTCATGATGATAATTCTTCTGACCCATGAACATGGGGTATCTTTCCATTTATTTGTGCCCTCTTCAATTATTTTCACCAATGTTTTATAGTTTTCAATGTAGAGGTCTTTCACCTCCTTGATTAAATTTATTCCTAGGTATTTCATATTTTGGGTGAATGGAATTGCTTTCTTAATTTCTTCTTTGGCTATTATTTTATTGGTATATAGGAAGACTATTGATTTTTATGTGCTGATTTTGTATCTTTCCACTAACCTGAATTCATTTATTAGTTCTAGTAATTTTCTGGCAGAGTCTCTAGGGTTGTTTTTTTTTTTTATGTATAGGATCACATCATCTACAAACAGGGGTATTGTGACTTTCTCCTGTCCAATTTGAATGTCCTTTATTGCTTTCTCTTGTCTTGTTGTACAGTAGTACATAGTACTACTCAAATACTATNTTTATTGGTATATAGGAAGACTATTGATTTTTATGTGCTGATTTTGTATCTTTCCACTAACTTGAATTCATTTATTAGTTCTAGTAATTTTCTGGCAGAGTCTCTAGGGTTTTTTTTTTTTATGTATAGGATCACATCATCTACAAACAGGGGTATTGTGACTTTCTCCTGTCCAATTTGAACGTCCTTTATTGCTTTCTCTTGTCTTGTTGTACAGTAGTACATAGTACTACTCAAATACTATATTGAATAGGAATGGGTAAAGTGAACATCCTAGTCTCGTTCCAGATCTTAATGGAAAAGCCTCTCGGTATGAAATTAGCTACAGATATGTCATATATGGCCTTTGTTGAGTTGAGGTACATTCCTTCTATAGCTAACTTTTGAGTGTTTTTATTATGAAGGAATGCTGGATTTTATTTAAAAAAATTACATCTATTGAAATGATCATATTTTTTTTCCTTCATTCTGTTGATGTGATATATCACATTTATAGATTTCCTAATGGTGAGCAAGGCTTGATTTCATGGTAAAAATCCTACTTATCATGGTATATGATCTGGATTCTAGAAATCAACAACAAAGGGGACACTAGAAACCATATGAATACATGGAAATTAAACAGTATGCTCCTAAACAACAAATGGGTCAAAGAAGAAATCAAGTAGGAAATTTTTAAAAAAATTCCTGGAGACAAATGAAAATGAGAACACAGCATACCAGATCCTGTGTGATGCAGCAAAATCAGATCTCAGAGGGAAGCTACAGCAATAAATGCCTACATCAAAAAAGAAGAAAAACTCCAAATAAACAACCTAATGTTACATCTAAGGAGATGGAAAAACAAGAGCAAATCAAACCCAAAATCAGTAGAAGGAGAGAAACAAGTGTCAGAGCAAAAATAAATGAATTAGAAATTAAAACACAATAGAAAAGATTGATAAAAGGAAGAGTTGGTTTTTCAAAAAGATAAACAAAATCAATAAACCTTTAGCTAGACTAACAAAAAAAAAAAAGAGAGAGAGAGAAGACTCAAATAAAACCAGAAATTAAAAAGGAGACCTTACAACTGATGCTATAGAGATACAAAAGATCATAAGACACTACTATGAACAACTATATGTGAACAAACTTGAAAACCTAGAAGGAATAAATTCCTGGACACCTACACTTACCAAAGTTGGATAATGAGGATATAATAAAAAACCTAAACAGAACAATAAAGAGTAATGAAACAGAAGCAGTAATAAAAAGTCTCCAACAAAGAAAACCCCAGGACCAGATCATTTTACCACCAAATTCGACCAAAGATTAAAGAATTATTACCAATTCTTCTCATATCCTTCCAAAATATTTAAGAGGAAGAAATACTGTCAAAGTCATTCTGTGAGACCAGAATTGCCTTCATCGCCAAACGGGAAAAGGACACAACAATAAAAGAAAGCTCCTGACCAATAACATAACTTTTACTACTTGATATGATTCTCACATATCATAATTTTTACAGAACGACTTCTGTGTGGGGCATTCTAAGAATTCTTGCCACGATGGTATCGTCTCTTTCCATTCCCAGTTTTTGAATTGTAATACATGGGAACGTGCTCCATTTGTTCTGCAGTTGTTTCTGCAGCTATGTCCAAAAGCAGATTTCTTTTTAAGCATTTTATAAATATCAACTTACTTAAACTTTATACAAATATGATAAGGTGGGTACTATTATTATTCCATTTTACAGATGAGAACATTGAGACCCAAGGAGTTTAAGTCACTTGCCAAAGTCTCACAGACAGTAAATGGAGAAATCATTATCAAATGGAAGGTCTGCATTGCCCTTAAATGATTTTTTATTTCCTTTCATCATTTCATCAGCAACTGGGAAAAAGAAAACTCTTTAATATAGCTTCATTTCACTCTCACTGAAGAATTATCTTTATTTTATTTTTCCATTTTAATTTTGATCACTTAGGAAGTATGAAAATAGTACTCTATTTTTGTAATTCCCCGTTTTATTCTCTTCATTGTCCTAAGTGTCCTTTTTCTTCTTGCCTTCTACCAGAAATCCACAGATATGTTAATTATTCACAAAAGCCGGATAAAATCCTAAAGACATGTGCTTCTCACTTGCTCTGTGTCCATGCTTTATGATACAAGCTTATCCCTAACTCTAAAAAGAGACCACATAGACTGATGGAAATGAGTACCTTTATTATTTGAGCTCTTAATTATAAATTATAACTATAAATGTGTAAATAATGCCACAAACTGCTCATATAATGGATTCTATAGTGTTTTCACTTTCTTTGACCCAGAAATATACTACTAAAATCAATTTCAGTTACTTATACTGGGGTTGGAATATGGGGAGATATAAGAGACAACACATGTTTCAAAGTGTCTTCTAAATTAGGAAGATATGCACTTGAAGCAGCCCTGGTCTCTATGCAGGTCTTAGTCTTCTTATACAAAATCTCCATTGTTCATATTAGCAAGTTTCCTTCCCAGTCTGTCTTTAGAAGATATTAATTCAGTGGTGGAGATTGATTTCCCATTAGCTCACTACCATCTCAGTTTGCAGCTTTAAAAAACAGAATTCTCAATTTTTAGAATAGAGCTATTATATATATGCAAGCCTACAATCAATATATAATTACATATAATAATATATATTCATAGAATATATTATTATGATATACAATTATAAACATAATTTTAATTCTAATTTTTAGTTTAAAGTAAAACAAAGATCTTTCCTAAAAAAATTATATGAGGAATTTTGAATATGGGTAACTAATTGGCACTTGTCAAAGTTAGTCTCTTATCCTACTGCAGAGACTGAGAGAGAAGAGGCACTGTTTTTCCTGATGACAATATTTCAAAGGGATGACCTCCCCGTCCCCTCCCCATTCTTGGGATATTGAAAAAGACATTCCCTGGCTGCAAAGTCAGCAAGAGGCTGGGAGAAGATTTACAAAGATTTGCATCTAAAAGGGACAGAGAAACAATTTACCAGGGAGAATTTTTCTAAATTATATTCTCTAAGAAAAGTCAGGGCAAGGGGCTATAACCAGGAAGACACCTGTCTACAATTTAGTTGCTGAAGGGAGCTTTAAGGCACCTTATTCAGTGTGTGTGAAAAGCCAGCAATGCACTTACCTCTATTCTCCAAGCAAACTTGTGACCCTCAAGGTGAGGAATTAAAGTCTAAGGGAGAGAGAACACAGGTGCTGAGTTAATATAAACCCGGGGCTATTTTTTTTTTAGTACACTGTGGCTCTTACTGCTCTGGCAATCCTCTGTGCTGTCTTCTCTTTCACTCCATCTCCAAAGTCCTGGGATGAAGCCTGAGAAATCAGCTATGAAAAATAAATAAATAGATCATTAAAATAACTGCTAGTTAATGAACACTTAAGGCAATTTTCATCTTGTTGTCATTGTACTAGAGTGAAATAAAATCCAGCAAGAAAAAGGTTTGCTGTAGTTTAATGAAGTGATTATGGGAACAGAGAGATGCAGCAGAGGTAGGGAAACAGATACCTGGACAGTGAGAAGATCAAGGACTAAATNCACTTGAAGCAGCCCTGGTCTCTATGCAGGTCTTAGTCTTCTTATACAAAATCTCCATTGTTCATATTAGCAAGTTTCCTTCCCAGTCTGTCTTTAGAAGATATTAATTCAGTGGTGGAGATTGATTTCCCATTAGCTCACTACCATCTCAGTTTGCAGCTTTAAAAAACAGAATTCTCAATTTTTAGAATAGAGCTATTATATATATGCAAGCCTACAATCAATATATAATTACATATAATAATATATATTCATAGAATATATTATTATGATATACAATTATAAACATAATTTTAATTCTAATTTTTAGTTTAAAGTAAAACAAAGATCTTTCCTAAAAAAATTATATGAGGAATTTTGAATATGGGTAACTAATTGGCACTTGTCAAAGTTAGTCTCTTATCCTACTGCAGAGACTGAGAGAGAAGAGGCACTGTTTTTCCTGATGACAATATTTCAAAGGGATGACCTCCCCGTCCCCTCCCCATTCTTGGGATATTGAAAAAGACATTCCCTGGCTGCAAAGTCAGCAAGAGGCTGGGAGAAGATTTACAAAGATTTGCATCTAAAAGGGACAGAGAAACAATTTACCAGGGAGAATTTTTCTAAATTATATTCTCTAAGAAAAGTCAGGGCAAGGGGCTATAACCAGGAAGACACCTGTCTACAATTTAGTTGCTGAAGGGAGCTTTAAGGCACCTTATTCAGTGTGTGTGAAAAGCCAGCAATGCACTTACCTCTATTCTCCAAGCAAACTTGTGACCCTCAAGGTGAGGAATTAAAGTCTAAGGGAGAGAGAACACAGGTGCTGAGTTAATATAAACCCGGGGCTATTTTTTTTTTAGTACACTGTGGCTCTTACTGCTCTGGCAATCCTCTGTGCTGTCTTCTCTTTCACTCCATCTCCAAAGTCCTGGGATGAAGCCTGAGAAATCAGCTATGAAAAATAAATAAATAGATCATTAAAATAACTGCTAGTTAATGAACACTTAAGGCAATTTTCATCTTGTTGTCATTGTACTAGAGTGAAATAAAATCCAGCAAGAAAAAGGTTTGCTGTAGTTTAATGAAGTGATTATGGGAACTGTACTAGAGTGAAATAAAATCCAGCAAGAAAAAGGTTTGCTGTAGTTTAATGAAGTGATTACGGGAACAGAGGGTTTGCTGTAGTTTAATGAAGTGATTATGGGAACAGAGAGATGCAGCAGAGGTAGGGAAACAGATACCTGGACAGTGAGAAGATCAAGGACTAAATGCAATAGGAGGCCAAAATACCAGTCAAAGGAGTGTCAACAGCAAGTCAAGAAGATTATCAGAGGCCAAAAAGAATTCCTTAGATGATGCCTGAATCACCAACCTATGACCCACAGGTGAGTTTAATACGGAGAAATATGTTACATACATAACCTGTTCACCAGAGGTCAGATAGAATAAGAATCGATCATTATGTGTTATAATCATACTGTTTTCATGTACCTTCGTAAGGAAACACAACTCTAAGAAATAAACTTATAACTTAAAATAGACAGACTAATCTGATTATGACACAGTCTTTGGATATCTTAGGAGCAGAAACATTAAATTGCATGTGTTTTAAGCCACAATGAAAAGAATAGGATATGCGTAATGCTAAACTGCATGATATTCCTGATAAATCTCTGCTTTTGGGAGAAGTAATTACTCTGCTCTTCTGAACTTTTGGTACCTGCTATTAACCCAGTAGGAAATTTTAAATTGTAACTTATCCTGAAGTCATCCACTCATAGAAATGAATGTGCTCCTCCTCCCAACAGGAATAACAAACTTTTTTCTGTTCCTTCTTTTGAGCTAAAGGGGCTGAACATTGCATATAAATAGTATGTATATTGTTTTCATTTAAGCATGCTTGTTGCTCTATTTCATTTAAACTAGTGTGAAGTATAATGTTTCCTTTTTAATCATTGTTATTTTGTACTTGTATTAACTGTAGACTAAGGATGACATAGATCAATAAAACTAGTATTCATAATCTTCTATATAGAACATTCACAAAAATATAAAGCGGTTTTTGTCTGTTTTCAAATAATACCTACTAACTAGTGATCACATTTTTTCACTAGCATATTTTTTCATAGTTTAATGATTACATATTTTAGAGAAAGACACTATCCTATGTCAGTCATACTCTTCTTGGCAGTTTCCCGTGGACATTTATATCACTTTTTGACTGGAAAGTAAGGAACTATAATTTGGAGAAAACTGCACTTGGAATATGAGAAAATAACTGATTTCTTTTTTTAAAATTTATTTTTTATTAGCATATTCATTGTTAGTAGTGATTTCTGATGTAAGAAAAAAAATGCTCCTGAAATTTTACTGAGTTTTGTACGTGCATGTGTGTATATGTGTCTGAATGCATCCCAAATTCTGCAATATTTAACAATATCATGTGATATTTCAAATAATATTGTTATAATGCATGGCTTGCTATGTAGTTTATAAAGCTGCTAGAGCTGAATACATGCCCTGACATACTCTGCAATTATTGTGTGGTGTGAACATGGAGGTGGTGATGGATGGGTCAATGACGAATTGACTGTTCTTATGAAGAAGAACCAGAAGATCAGTGCCCAGAGGGGCTCAGAAATTTCTAGACTTTGGGTCAAGTTGTGAATTCATAATTTGGAAATTTTAATGTATGGTTTGGTATTGGAAAGGATCTTGCATTTAAGCAGCTGATATGAAATAAATATTCCCAATAAAATTGCTCTTTGCCTCAGCATCTCATCCTTCCACCCCGTTTATTTGTTCATAGAAATATATGGTGACCTCTAGAGGAGTTTCACGTCTAAAGTTAGTGTCAGTTCCTGGCATATGTATCATAATATTCCCAATACAATATGCCTTTCATTCTTAAATGGGAGATATTTCTCTGAAAGCACATGCTATACCATGAAAAAGGAAAAAAAAAAA
>NW_007733868.1:38390-39691 GCF_000696425.1 Galeopterus variegatus
CAGTTAAATTAAGTAACCTGTAAAACATATCAAAAAGGCTATAATACATGGTGGCAGTAAAATACAGTAAGTTTTGCTATAATAATTGTATTATTAAAGAAATGCTAGCTTTTAAATAAAATCACCAAATTACAAAAACATATCCATTCTTAAAATTAATGTGGATTTTAAAATGTAAATTAATGGACACAAGGAATGATTATGTTTTGTGATGATAAACATGCTTATTATCCTGATTTGATCATTACACATTGTACACAGGTACTGATATTTAAATCTGTACCCCGCAAACATGTATAATCAATTATCTTTTTTAAAAAGAAAGAGTACAAATTCTAAAAAAAAAAAAAAAGTAAATTATACTCCAATAAACTTGATTGAAAAACTTTAAAAAGTGCCAATATTTACTCATTGCTTACTATGTATGCTTTATCACCTCATGACTTTGCACATATTATTTTACTTTAATTAGAGATTCTTAATGGTGTAAAAGGTTACTTTATCGTTACAATATTTTAATCACCTTACTTCCAATATGGGCTTTGATTATCATAGAAATTATCTTAAAAATCACATAGAGATAGTGTTTCTATTTGCACAATAATAACAATATTAATTTGAAAACTGGGGTTATGGTTAGGGTTAGGGGTTAGGATTAGGGAGATGAGCTACGAATATCAGAGACATTTTTTTTTTTTTTTTTTTTTTTTAACCACTGTGGGTTTTTCATCAAACCATAGGTGGTGGAGTAGAATGTTCAGTAGCAGAATATTCAAATCACCACATACAAAAACACGTGCCTAGGTCAGTATACCTATTTATATTGATTGTTTAAAATTTTAGGCAAATAATTTCTTGAGATTAGGTTTACAACACCTCAGATTTTTTTTTTTTNAAAAAAAAAAATCTTATGTAGAAATGCCAATTTCTTCCCTTTTGTTTTATTCCTACTTAATCAAAATTGTGAAATATGTTTTACAGCAACTCTGGGAAGAAAATACCCTATTTTTCTTAGGCACTTGTAAGGAAGTAAGGAAGTAATAAATTTGCTTAGTACAATATAAAACATCCTGTGAGAGCTCAATACATGTTGACTGGCTGAGTAAAATGTACACCCTTTCTCATGAGGATGCAATTGCTAAACAGATATTGAAAACATTCTAATTGAAATAATTCTAAAAATGCTTTGAATTAATGATATTCCACATCACAGGCAGCAACCTTCATCAAAGATTTATAGCAGTTAAATTAAGTAACCTGTAAAACATATCAAAAAGGCTATAATACATGGTGGCAGTAAA
>NW_007733868.1:41639-42550 GCF_000696425.1 Galeopterus variegatus
GCACTCTCCAGTGCGCCACCGGGCCGGCCCCTCAGATTTTTTTAAAAACAATATTTCTTTAATCGAAACAGAAAAATAGTCAACTCTTATGATGAGCTAGGTGAACTAAAATACGATATTTGCTATCTTGCTGTCACATCTGGCTACATAAAGCAAGAATTATTTTTTTAACAAATGATGTTCCCTCTGCAGAGTCCATTTTAATTTGGATATTTCACTGTTTGCTTAGTTATGTAGTTGACTTTAATTAATAATGATTAATTTGTAATGCCATATATGCTTAGCTTGATATTAATGCTATATTCTACTTAAGGATATATTTAAACTGTACGATGCTAGAGGCTCACCTTTGTGTATCTAGTAGTCATAATAAGCAAAGGAATGATGGATTAATTGAAACCACATAAAACATAACCTACAGAATATAATTCAAATATTCAAGCAGAATATGATCGCATAAACAGAGAAGGGTTTTAGTGAAAGCAGTTAATTAGCACTGAATCGTGATGTTACTAACTTTGTGCATGATTCTTTACCTGTGAACTGTCTATAGGCTATATGTAAATCATGCATAGAGTGTGATAGCATTGTCACATTTTCAGCTTCATCAAGGAAGCAACTGGTTTTATCTTTATCACTAATGGAGCTGTGGGAAAATGTTTTCATCTATATTATAAACTATAGTCGTAAATACATTATTGACTACAGTCATATTTATTTGTCATTTAAACACCAGGTTATACTCTTCAACAGGGAGGAGTTTTGAAACTTTAAAGAGAATGATTTTCATTTAATTTGGAAGAATACTCATTTATTAATTTGAATTAATGAGAACTGTCATGTGTGAAAATACTGAGTGAAGCTATAATCCTCCTAGTATATATTTAAAATTTTATCTTACTACTTTATTT
>NW_007733868.1:43409-55639 GCF_000696425.1 Galeopterus variegatus
TATTGTTTATTTTTCATACCAATATTAAACTCAAACACAGATAAACACAAATTTGCACACACAGACACATTATTCCCCACAGAACACAGTTCAGGGCATCGACTTACAAACTCTGATATTCAGCAATCAATCAGTATGATAAAGGGATGACATTTTAAATCTTTCATTATATACTTCACATTTACAATAGAATTTACATATACAGTAGGAATAGTTGTTTCATGTTCACCAATTTAATACTTATAATTCTGAATATTAGCAATAATCACATTTGGTTTATTTGTGATAGGCACTAAAGAAATTTTATTGTGACATTTAATGCTTATTCCAAGAATGGAAATAATTTAGTACTAAATAGAATGTACTTTAAAGATAACATTATGTCTTAACTGCATTCAGTTTTGTGTTAATCAAGGAAGCATATAAGAATAAACATATTACATACATTGTTAAATATTATTTACATTTTTGTTTTTCTTAATTCCTCCTAAAATATAATTTTGGGGGTTTGAGTACTTTATATTGTTACACATGATTCCTATTTCTTACATTTTCTGATAAATCAAATTTAGAAAATTTTTCCAAGTGAATCAACCTGTTCTTCAACTAAATGTACTATCTGAGCTAAATTGCTCACATAAATAAATAGCTGCTCATAAATATAGCTATATTTCCATGATTATATTTACACTTACAGATATAATTTCTCTCAAGTTATCCAAAAGACATCAAGCAACTGTATTCATGTAGTATGAGGGGATTTCAAAAGTTTTATTATAGAAAAAGATAAAAATAAAACTTTATATCGCAATATAAGCAGAATTAAGTTAAATACACTTTTGTAAGCAATGATCCCAGACATTTAGTCCATACCTAAAAAACTGAGTGTCCTGGGAATTTAACCATGTCAATCCAGTCTTTTTTTACATAATTAACTAAAGAAAACTGGGTGCCCTTTAAGGTCTTTTCAAGATTAGCAGACAAAAATAAGTCAGAAAGAGTCAAATCAGGATTGTAAGTTGATGTCTAATTATTTAACATTGATACTATCACACAATTGCCCTCATTTGATGGGAGGAATGACCAGGAACATTTTTGTGGTGGAGAAAGTCTCTCTGATGAAACTTTTTTTTGAGAAATTTTCTCCTAGACTTTTGGCTAATTTTTTCAAAATACTGTCATTATAAGTAGGTGTTATTGTTCTTTGTCACTCCAGAAAGTCAACAAGCAAGATGCCTTGAGCATCCCCAAAACAGCTGCCAAAACCTTTGCTTTTGATCTCTTTCTTCTCTTCATAGCCATGGCTTGGATTGTGCTTTGTCTTCAGGATCATACTGGTAAAGCCATATTTCAACTCCTGTTACAATTAATTGAAGAAATGCTTTGAGATCTTGATCTCACTTATTAAAAATTTCTACTGAGAACTTTGCTCTTGTCTGTAGCTGATCTGGGTCCAACAGTTTTGGTACCCATTGAGCGGAAAGTTTGCTCAACTGCAATCTTTCAGTCAGAACTATGTTAGCTGAACCAATTGAGATATCTGTGGTGTTGACTAATTTTTTTTTTCTGTTAATCATTGGTCTTCTTAAATTAAGGCATGAAAAAGATTGATTTTTTTCTTGAAAATTGATGTGAATAGTCTGCCACTGTGAACTTCATCTTCACCATTATCTCCTCCCTTCTTAAAATGACTTACCATTTGTAAACTGCTGATTTCTTTGAGATATTGTCTGCATAAACTTTTCATAAAGTATCAGTGATTTCACCATTCCTCCACCCAACCTTCACCATGAGTTTGATGTTTGTTCTTGCTTCAATTTTAGCATAATTTATGTTGCTCTAATAGGAGCTGTTTTCAAACGGAAGTCTTATCCTTCTTAGTGCCTCAAACTATGTCTTTTAATAAGTTAGTATGAGTTTATTTTGGTGTTGTAGTAGATTGAATTATGTCCCACCAAAGCTCACTAAAGCTTGAATTGTGTCCCCCAAGTTTTATGCATTAGAAAGTTGGCCCCCACTGTGACTGTTAAGAGTATGGGAAATCCTGTTATGGTAATGGAAAGGTGGAGCCTTGAAGATGTGATTAGATTGTAGGATCATGCCATAGTGAATTGATTAAAAATGGTGATCTGGGGCGAGGTTTTGAGGGCTTTAAAAGAAGAGGAGAGTCTCTCGGTCTTTCTTCACTGTCTTCTTCCACCACTTTGCAATGTGAGAATCCTGGGTCATTGTCGCCACCACTATACGTGTTCCTTGGATTCTGGACTTCCAAACCTCAGAAACTGTAAGCAAATAAATTTTGTTTTCTTTGGAAAATACCCAGTTCCATGTATTTTGTTATAATCAACAGAAATAAACTACTACATGTATAAAAAATGTTTACAGTTCATGCATAGTTTTTTCATGATATACATTTCTCATGAAGTTTTTAAAGGCTCCCTGTGTAACTGATGTAACTGAACTATCTAATAGAGTCACCAGTGTCATAATTTATATAAATATAAATAAATTAATGTGTTCTTCATTATGCATTCATGAGAAACATACTTTAAATCCATATTTTGGACCTCAGATGTTTTTACGGTTAATTTACTTTTTTTTATCCTTAAAATTTTAGTTTGAATTTTTGGATCAGATAAGTCTGACAAGTTGAATTTTCACAACAAATGAAAATCTGAAATTATGTAGGCATATGTGTGTGTGTGAGTGGTGTGTATGTATGTATGTATGTATGCACTTCTGAAGTTAGAAAGGGTTAACTAATATTATGTGGGGGAATGATTTTAATGAAATTTTATCCTCAAAATTTGTTAAAAATAAATTTTGTATAAAATCTGTTAAGTACTTTACATATAGATTCAGATAACATAACAAATCATATTGTATAATTTACTTTGCATATTTATTTGTTTAAATACATTGCATAGTTTTATAATTTACTTCAAAATAGAGATATGATGTCTAATTTTGAGGAACAGGAAATACAGATTAAATGGAATAATTCATGCAACTAAAATTTACTGAGATGCTCTAAACACAGAGTATAAAGGAAATACAGCCCTCATTCTCAAAGATTTAAAATTCATTTGAAGAGACAGACATTAAAAAGTATATTTCATAAGAATACACATATTAGACAAAGTTATAGATGCCAACTCCTGATTCCTTAACACTTTTTAATCTATCCCTCAGAGGCACCACCTGGTTTGGGGAAAGGACAGTATACAGAAAAGACTGTTTTAATTTTTTCCCGCCATTTTAATGGAATGATGATTCAGAGGAAATCAATTTTTTACATAAAAAATTTACTTGAAAACCTCATTTTGAAGGCTGAGATCCACTCCCAATTCATGTGGGGGCTTGGCTTGTCAAACTAAAAGTTTCCAGGATTACAAATGTGCACAAGGAGCATATTAATAACATCTAGAATTGCACCAATTCTTTTGATATGACAACCAAGGACATCTTTGAAAATCAATGTGTGGTAATGAGGTTATAATAAGTTATTGCCCTTTGAGGGATACCAGTTGACTGCTTTGAGATTGAGTTGACAATGCTGTGATCTAATGAATTGAGTGCTTTAAAAATCCCTGGGTGAGTACTGTGTGGCTGGCAAAAAGAAAAAAAATAAAGCAATATTGTTTGATTTTGCTAATAAGAATATATTTTCTAGTTGTCCAACAAAAAATACCTGAAGAAACAGAGCATGGAATTGAAGACCCCTACTTTGGGCTCAGAATTACTCAAATGAGTAAAAATTTCTATAAATACTAGGGTGTAGCTGAAGCTCAAGCTTGACAAGTGCAAATGGAATTTATGAACCTAGACTGGCTCTTTTCTGTATTTCAGGATATCATATGGTAGTATCCTTTCTACAGCTTCCCAAGAGCAATATTCCAATACAAATGAACGCTCATATTACCCCAGGCATATATGATCACTAATTGAATATAGTATGGGACACTTGAATGCAAACTATGGCTTAGAGAATGAAACTAGAAAACTGTAGAAAAGTAAAATTTTCAAAGGGAAGCAGGCCCTGCCTTTGATTAGCAGGGAAAGTAGCGAGTTTAATTCTAAGGCATCTGTTATGAGTTTAGGAAAGAGCATCACTCTTTCTTTGAGTGTTTACAATAGACTGCTTCCATTAAGAGCTCCCATGTCTGCAAAGGTCAACGTTAAGGAGTTAAAGCAAATTTAACTGAGTAGGGTCAAGGCCTAGGAGCCTTGGAAATCAGACGAGTAAAATTGTTTGGTGTCACTCCAACCAGGCAATCACAAATGATCAATCAGCTCTCATTTCCTTTCTCTGGCCAGGCATATTTGATCTAGGAGTGTGAAAAGAATGCAAAAACCAATTCTACCTCATGTTTACACTTGGTAGGCACTGCTAATACAGCAGATTTCTTCTCACTCTATGCCCTGTCATGGAGAAGTATGGACAGGAAACCTTTTCTCATTTATTAGGTCCAGAGAGTGAAGGAAGAACATTGTCTCAAAAGAGAAATTGTTTATTGCTGGAGTTATGGGTTGAGAACCATATGGTTACATACAAAAACTGATCACTGAACCAATCACCTGCTCAGGCACATTACTGCTTCTCATTGTCTGGCCACCTGCTGTGGAACTCATCTTTTTTGGGGAATGATCCCACTTCTGCAAGGGATAAGCCCAGTAAGAAATAAAATAAGTAACAGGAGGAGGCAGATTTTTGGCCAATATCAAAGTCCATTCTTTAACACTTAGAGTCCCTGAGGAAAATATCACTTTCTTAGCATCATGTTGCTTTGCAGGTAAGCATTACTGTCTGTAAGAATGCAATTAAGATTCTTCATGGGAGGAAGACATGATGAAAAGTAAACTTTATTTACTAGACAGAAGATTTGCTGTGAATGACTGTGTCTAGTATGATGTGCTGTGATTCTAATATGTTTCCTTTGGCTCTGTCTTCTCCTTCTTCCGCCTGGAAATGTTTCATTTCCTCTGTGCACAGTTCAGAAAGCAGAATGGGTGAAAGGCAAATAAAACTTTAAGCCAAATACAGCCTATTTCCACATGGCAAGGAGAGAGAATTCACAGAGAGAAAACATATTGCTCAAACACTGGAGAGGATAAGCATGTTGCCAGACAGAAAATAGATTTCTGCCTCGTTTGAGGGGAGGAAAAAGGAGAGAAAAATCTGCAGATTTTGAAAATAGAAAAACCTTTCTGTACTTTATCATGCAATAAAAAAGAAAAAAAATACAGAAGATTATGAGATGAATTTAGACAGAGAATACCAAATTCAGTATTCAAAATTATTTTTCATATAAAAATTACAGACATAATAACAGAAAGAAGCTTCTGAACCTGAATAATGTTAGCATAAGAAATTCTCAGCCATTGAAGAAACAGACATTTTTTTCTTTTTTCTTTTTTTTTTTTTTTTGTCTTTTTTCCGTGTCCGGCAACGGATCGCAACCCTCAATGTTGCCCCCGTACTGGACCGGGGACCGGCAACGGGATTGCAAACCTCGGTGTTGCTCCCGCGCCTCGCTCAGCCAGTGAGCGGGAACCAGTCTGTATGCGGGATCCGAACCCTCGGGCGGGAGCGCCGCCGCGCTTCCCAAGCGGTGCACTATCCAGTGCACCACCGGGCCAGCCCAGAAACAGACATTTTGACTAGGGTGTTACAGGAAAGGTTTCAGAAAGAAGTAGATATATCCACCATTTCCAAAAATGTCCTGTATGCTCTTATTTATTTTGTTTTCGTAAGAACACAACATGAGATCTAACCTCTTAACATACATATTGAAAATATAAAACTATAGCTAACTATAGGTACTATGTTTTACACCAGATCTGTAGAATTTACTCATCTTGTATCTTAGTTCATCCCTGTTAGTATAACAACATATTGCAAAAATAACAAAAAAATATTTCTCACAGTTCTGGAGGCTGGGAAATCCAAGATGAAGGCACTGACAGATCCAGTGTCTGGAGAGGGCTGGCTCTCTCTGCTTCCAGGATGATTCCTTGTTGCTCCATTCTTATATGACAGAAGGTGGAAGGACAAAAGGGAGTAACAGCATCTTCACACCTTTTTTATAAGTCATTGATCCTATTCACCTAATTTCCTTCTAGAGGCTCCACAATATATGAATTTTGGGGGGACATATTCAGATCACAGCATCTTGTACAACAGAAATTTTATACTCAATGAAGAACAATTCCTCATTTTTCCCTTCCGTCAGCCCCTGGAAGCCACCATTCTATTCTCCACATCTATGAGTTTGACTGTTTTAGATATCTCGTGTAAATGGAATTATGCAGTACTTGTTCTTCTGTGACTGGCTTATTTTACTTAGTATAAGGTTTCTAGATTCCCCATGTTGTCACAAATGGTAGGATTTTCTATTTTTTTAAGGCTGAATGATATTTTAATGTATGCATACAACATATTTTCTTCACCCATCTGTTGATGGACATTTAGAATTGTTTTCATATATTTGATATTGTGACTAATGCTGCATTGAACAATGGAGAACAGAGATCTCTTTGAGAACTTGATTTCAATTTTGGGATATATACTCAGAAATGGGATTGCTGAATCATAAGATAGTTCTACTTTAATTTTTTGTGGACCCTGAATAGTGATTTACATAGCAATTAAACGATTTTGCATTCCATCTACAGTATATAAGTGGTCCAATTTATTCACGTCCTTGCTAACACTTAACTTTTGATTTGACAGTAGCCATCCTAGCAAGAGAGAGGTGATATCTCATTGTGGTTTTTATTTGCATTTCTTCAATGATTGCTAATGTTGAGTACCTTCATATATCTGTTGGCGATGTAAGTGTTTTCTTTGGGGAAATGTCTATTTACATCGTTGCCTTTGTTTTAATCAGATTTTTTTTTTTTTTTTGCTATTGAGTTGTAGGAGATTCTTATATATTTTAAATATTAACTTCTTATCAGATGTATGGTTTACAAATACTTGCTCACATTCTGTAGAATCATAGAATGTGTTTTCAATCTGTTGTCTATTGCTGTGCAGAAGCAATACTAAGAGGGAAGTTTATCAAAATAGAAAAAATTCAAAAAAATAACCTAACAATACACCTCAAAGAACTAGAAAAACAAGAACAATCCAATCCCAAAATTAGTAGGTGGATAGAAATAGTTAAGATCAGAGCAAAACTAAATGAAATAAAGACCCCTAACATAACACAAAAATCCATGAAACAAAAACTGTCAGGTCCGCCACCGGCCAACCCGTACAGCCCTAGCCTCGTTCCTTTCAGTGGGCGAGCGAACAGCCCAGATTCCTCTTTCCCTCCTGTCCCCTTTGGAAGGAGATGGGGGAAGAGAGCCGTGAAGAGAGGTGAGCACACTGCCAGCCCCAAACAACTCGGTTTAAAGGACACTCAGACGTGGCGGGGGTTCTGTCCAGCAGTTCCGTTTATTATCACATAAGCACTTGCTTTTAAAGGCAAATGGGGAAGGCAGATTTTTTACATGCTCCAATCAGCTTAAGGGTTCCTGTCTCAATGCCTATCTATTGCAATCACGCAGGGTTCACGAGTGCGGCCAATAAAGGCTAAGGCAAAGTTCCTGCACACACTCCCACCCTACTTCCTCCCGGCACCATCTTAGGCTGCCACGTTAATCCACTTTTAATGTCACTTAAGGTGGCGTTAGTTTTTAAAGGCCCGACAAAAAACTTTTTTGGGAGGGAAGATAAACAAAATAGACAAAGCATTAGCTAGTCTAACTAAAAAAGAGAGAGAGAGAAAATCCAAATAACAAAAATCAGAAAAGAAAGAGGAGAAAATACAACCGACACCACAGAAATCATTATAGACTATCATAAACAACTATATGCCAAAAAATTTGAAAACTTGGAGGAAATGGATAAGTTTCTGGACACATACAAACTACTAAGACTGAACCAAGAGGACAGAAAATGTGAAGAGGCTTAAAACAAGCAATGAGATTGAAGCAGGAATCAGCAGTCTCCCAACAAAGAGAACCCCGGGACTGGATGGCTTTACTGATGAATTCTACCAAACCTTTAAAGAGGAATTACTAACAATTTTCTTCAAACTATTCAAAAAATTGAAACAAGGCCATTCTCTCAAACTCATTTTATGAGGCCAGCATCACCTTGATATCAAAACCAGGCAAAAATACAAGAACAACAAAGAAAACTACAGGCCAATATCTCTGATTAATACACGCACAAAAATCCTCAGCAAAATATTTGCAATCAGATTGCAACAACACATCAAAAAATTATACCACACGATCAAGTGGGATTCATCCCAGGCATGCAAGGATGGCATATATACTCAATGGAGTAGTCCTCTGCCATATTGAAGAATGAAATTCTGTAATTTGCAGCAACATGGAAGAACTCAGAAAAAACTATGTTAAGTGAAATAAGCTTGGCACACAAAGGAAAATAATGAATGTCCTCACTCACAAGTGGAAGTTAAATTACCAAACAAATAAATAATAATAATAATAAAAATAAAGATACAACAATCACAATAATACATTGGATTTTCAAAAGGAAAGAAGAGAACAGAGGTTACCAGAGGTGGAAAAAGGGGAAGGGGAGAGGGATTAGTGAGAAATTGGTAAAGGGCTACAAAAAATGATTACATTGTGTAATGCTGAATATACTAATTATCCTGATTTGATCATCACATACTGCACACAGGTATTTGTACAATGTCATACCCTACAGATATGGACAATCAATTATGTTTAAATAAAAAGAAAACTGGTATCTATGAGTAGAAGAATGAAACTAAACCCTCGTCTCTCACCATCCACAAAAATCAACTCAAAATGGATTAAAGACATAAATATAAGGTCTGAAACTATAAAACTTCTAGAAGAAAACACAGGGGAAAAGCTCCAGGACATAGGATTAGGCAAATGGATTGTATATTTCGGAGCAAATATTTATATGAGAGTTTATTTCAGGAGGCAATAGCGAGGCAGCAAATAATAGAGAAGAAGAAAAAAAAAATAAGTGTACTTTATTGATGTAACTATTGTAGTCAAAAAGAGTTTAAACTTGCTTGAGAAATGCTGAATTTTTTTAAAAAATGCCTTTGAAACGATTCCCCTTTGATTTTTGTTGGTTGGAACACTTAACCAATTCCCATTCACTAGTGTTACCCACCTGTATGTGTGTGACTTCCTTTTTTCTATGCAGCCCTTAAAGGAACCTGGCCAGAGGAGAGAGACAATTTCCCCTCTCCACCTGCCCAACCTCAGACGAGCCCTCTGGCAATGACTGGGTCTCCTCTGTCGCTCTAACTCTGACCAGAAAAGCCCAATATCAGATTCCAGAGTCCTTCATATGATCCCACTCCCTGGCTTTGTGAAACTTCTTTCTCCCTTTTTTCCTGCAGCTTAGGGATGTTAGTGGCTTCTTTTATTGCCAACATCTTAGTTTTTGGCATCACCCCATTTGGCCTCTGATTTTCCATTATTTGGTTAACCAGTTCCCTACATGGAATTCTTATTCCTGTTCTGATGCCCATTTCTCCAGTGACACCTCTCTTACTAATGACATCAGTGCAATCCATGTTGTCAAGCACTTATTGCTCATTCTCCAACTTCTGTAGTACTCATTAACATTTCAGACTGTTGATCATAGTCTACTTCTGAAATGTTTTCTTTCATTGCAATCACTGAAAAACTATTTCCATTGATAACTTTCCTTCATAGTCTCCCTTACAAGATCAGTCTTCTCTACCAGCCATTTAATGGGGATCATCATCAAGACTGAGCCCTAGACATCATTTCTTTTCATTCTAAGACACTCCTAGGTCAATGCATAGCCTCAATTACCATCTGTTGGCAAAAAGCTCACAAATTTGTAGCTCCAGCCCAAATTTCTTTTTTGAGTTCCCAATTTACATTAAAATGCTTATTATCAGGGGATGACTGGTTAGCTCAGCTGGTTAGAGCAAATAGCACGAAGGTCCAGGGTTTGATCTGTGTACCAGCCAGCTACTAAAAAAAATTTAAAAAATAGAAAATAATTCAAAAGAAATGTTTTTTATCATTTTTACTTGGATGTTTCAAAAACAACTAATATTAAACATGTACAAAACTATTTCATAATAATCTCACCACAAATATGAGTTATGCTCAGAAACCTGGTCTCTTAGTGTGACTAATTTTGTTTCATGGAAATAGAGGTCAGTTTTTCTCTGACCTCAAAAGCATTAAGTTACATTAATACTCCCAACTTACCTCTGAACTATATATAACCTAAAGAGAGACGCTAAAAGCTCAGTTTTACTACTTCCACTGAATTTGACATTTCAAAAATTAACTAATAACTAAATGGGGCTCCATTTCGCATTTAACATAGATTCTTTCACATTTAACATAGATTCTCTTACATAAAAAAATATCATTGGATTATTTAAACTATTTTTGTTTAATAAATTTCAGTGAGTGACTTGGCTATTGGACATATACTGATCTAAAATTTTATTTTTTCTTTTGGAGGTAGGGAATATGAGCAAGAGCCTTTCTAATTTTATATGGAAAATAGAAAAAAATAAGCCTACTGGGTTGTTATTTACTTAACCTAGTCTTATGCTCCTTAGACTTTACTATTGAAATTAGAGTTAAAGTACTTTTATAATTTGAGCCTCAAATTCTACTGAATCCACTTTGTTTATTTGGAAAGAATGTGCATAGTGAAGCTAGAAAAAGACAAATTAAATATTAACTGCCATTATTTAGCTGTGGGTCTTTCGGTGACTAACAATCACTTAGGTTCCCAGTTGACATAAGGAAATAATATAAAGGATATCTATGGATTTACTATGTATTGATTGCTTTCAAAATTATAGAATAGTAATAAATAGTATTTATTATTGCTAATACTACTAATAATTCTACTTCTGTTTCTGGTCTTACGTGTTAGTTCTACTAATTCTTGCTTTTCCCATTATCACTGTGCTGTCAACACACCTGAACTTACAGTCTGTTCTCAACTTTGAATTGTATTTAGAATAAAACTGAAATTGATTTTATGTAATATTAATAGCACAAAGTTTATTTTTGAAAAGTTTTGCTGTTGCCTTGAGATTTTTAAGAAATTCTTGGGTGATACAAGTCAAAACACATTTTCTCTTCATATTAATCTTTGTTTTTTAAATCCAATCATTGTTTTGTTACCTACATTGTATCAATCCATCATTAACTAAAGAGAAGCGAGCGTATTATCAAAATTAGAGTCTGGTAAGATGTATCTAATAGTTTTAAATCCAATCATTGTTTTGTTACCTACATTGTATCAATCCATCACTAACTAAAGAGAAGCGAGCGTATTATCAAAATTAGAGTCTGGTAAGATGTATCTAATAGTTTAGAGTTTCTCCAGAGGAAAGCTGTCAGGCTTCCCTTTAATTCTAATTCTTCTGAAAGATCACGGTAATTACAGAACTCCTGGCATGGCATTTATGTTGCCATTCATTGTGATGGATGCACATTAATCAAGTTGTCAATTCCAAAACCTATAAAGGTATTTTAATATGTATCTGTTTTAACTATTTCTTCTGCTGCAAGGTATAACATCATACAAAGATTGCTCTATAAAATATTTATGTCATGAATAATACAAAGTCATTTGTCTTTCAATCATAACATTAATTTGAAGCAGGAATAGATATACATTTTCTATGCAAATGAAGGAAACTCATAAGATAATTCAGTTTCTTTGCACTATAATGTAGACACCTCCCAAATATCTTCTTTCAGTTCTGAAGTTGAGCAGGTAGAAAGTCCCTGATAAGAGCAGGGAGCAGTATACATTGATACTGTGGGCACTAGCAACTTTCCATTGTGTCAAATTTGCTACTGAAAGATTTTCCAATAGTCAGTCTCTCTTACTCCACATCTAAGCTGTTAGTGCTGACTGTGTTAATGATACTGCTCTGTTGCTGTACTGAGTCCAGATTCACAGAGAATTACTGAATATTCAAAACCATTATAGATATATATCCAGGACAGTGGTACAGAAGTAACAAATTTAACAGCATCGGGTGTGTTTCTGATTGCAGGTTTTTGTATTGCTATTTTAAGTATCAAAAGCAGAGTATAGAATTTTTTGTTTCTTATCCAGACAATTGCAAAATCCCTCTTGCTATTTTCTTTTTGTCTTTTTTCGTGACCGGCAACGGATCGCAACCCTCAGTGTCGTGCCCGTA